>NW_015175991.1:374337-376862 GCF_001447785.1 Gekko japonicus | reverse complement strand
AACACTCTGTGTCACACAGTAGCCAAACGTATCAGGTGCCCTCAGGAGGTCCAGCAGTGGCACCAGAACTCCAGAAGCCCTCCCACGGTTGCCCCCCTCAAGCACCAAGAAGACAGAGCATCCCTTGTCCCAGACCGAGAGTTCCTGATGAATCTATATTTCCTCCCTACCCCTTCTTCCCTTCTGCATCCCACCTTTTTTTTAGAGATAAAATAATTTTAAAAATTAAATCAAAACAAGTACTGCCGGCACTCTGCATGTGCTCAGAGTTCCACCCCTGTACGCCTTCAGATGTCCTGCTGCGAAGCTGAGCAAACCTTAACCCAAGAGCCACCCCACCAAACCGCACAGTGGATCCCACCCCCCCAACTCCCAGTGCACAAGGTTACAAAGCCCACCTTGCAAAGCAGAGCACAGCGGCAGGTCCACCCCTCCCCGACCTTTGATTACAGTTGCCACCTCCGGGTTGCATCTGTTGTATTTTTTCTGGTGGGCCTGAATACTGTTTGTAGGTTGTGTTTTTTCATAAGTTTTCCCATCTGAGCATTGATTCCTTTGATGTACGACAAAAGGAGTAGCCACTTGCTTGAAGTGAGTGGTTTAGATGATTTAGTTCATTGTTCACATATCCATCTTGCACAGTCGACTAATGTTTTGATTATGCCTCTTTTTTGCCGAGGGTGGTGTTTGGAGTTTTTGTGTAAATAACGATCTGTGTGAGTTGGTTTTCTGTAGACCTTGTGACCTAATTGAAGGTTAGCTTTGCGGATGACCATGATATCTAGAAATGGGAGTTTACCCTTGATTTCTTTTTCCATGGTGAATTGTATGTTCGGGTGGATGTTGTTGAGGTGGTCTAAAAACTCCATCAGTTCTGCTTCACCATGGCTCCAAATGATAAAGGTATCATCTACGTACCAGAAGCTCACTAACTGCTGGTAGAATGAGTTCTTCACCAATGGGATGTGATTTTCCAGACTTAGCAATCAACAGTGAAATGTGTAAGATGCACATGAACCATCAATGTTTTGTTGTAAGGCATTGCAAGACATGCTTGATAGTGTTGGCTGCTTTTGAAATTTGTAATAAAGTGATTGGAAGAAAATTAAGTTCTTGTCTGCCCTGTGTGCCTTCTTTCACAGGTTCAGTCAGTCTGGAAGGTTTCATTGCTTCATTAGAAAAGAACTTTTCAAAACTTGAGTTTATTAAGAATAATTATTTATATAAAATTTTAATTGGTATGAGGGCTGCAGTGCCTTTTCACCATCAAAGAATAATTGTTTGGAAAGATTCAACAGGGATTTAAAATAAAAATATGGCTTGTGGGAAGTAATGAATTTGATGCCATTTTACAAACATTCTGTAGGCATTGTAAATGACTCTGTGACAGAAAATATGATCTTTTATAATACTTCTGATCAATGTTCCCTCTAAGGTGTGTAGTCCTGTGAGCAAAACGTCTACTTTCTGAGCTACTGGCATTAAAGTTGTGAGCGAGTGATTTGGCTATTGCATAAATTAGTCTGCTCTGGAGCCATCCTTCCTGAGCTAAGGCAAACATGTGAGCTGGAGGCTAAAAAACCGTGAGATAGCTCACACTAACTCACCTTAGAGGGAACACTGCTTCTGATTACAATTCTATACAATGTTCAGATAATTTGTTGAATATTAATTCTATTGATTGATTTTTTGTTCAATTTATATCCCACCCTTCCCGCAAGCAAGCTCAGGGTGGATAACATCAGTAGAAAATATCCAGACAGTTTAAAATAATCATATAAATAAAAATTAAAACAGTTAAAAGATAATTAATCTAATTGGCAATAATTTCTAAGTCCCACAGCATTAAAACAATGTTAAAATAATAATTTGTCTTGATTGAAGATAAATGATGCTGTTATAAGCGATGAAGTGTTGATGCCTTTGTAGAATTAAAATCAAGGACATAGTAAAGAAATATGTTATAATTGCAATAAGGCAGCCTTTATGGAACTTTTTATGATGTAATAAGCAGTTGTGAAAATTTGATAAAGGGAAAAAGTGCATCCACACATTATGAACTTTTAGAACGGAAGGTATTTTACCAAGGGTTAATACTGTTACTTTGGGGGAAGTAAATGGTCCTTGAAAACCAAAAAATAACTAGGAAAAATAATGGCTTGAACTTAAAGGAATAAAGAAGATGGTTTAATTTTGCCTCCTTCAATATTTTATTGTTTTTTTATTTCAATTTATTAGCAATTCTGAAAAAGATGAGTTGTAGTTTCTTTATAAAGATTTGTTTAAAATTATTTTACCCATAATTTTCCTCTTATTACCAGAATTTTTATTGTTTATATCCTGACTAGGGAGCAAAGCCCATTGTGGACGAAGACAATAGGCCCTAGAAAGGTAGGGTGGGTGGGTGGTAGATAGGTAGATGGATAGATAGAGGGGTTTGGAGAAAGAGAGGGAGGGAGAGAGGGGGAGAGAGGGGGGAGGGAGGTGAGGGGGAGAGAGACATAGACAATCAGTAAGCCAGACCG
>NW_015175991.1:358494-374293 GCF_001447785.1 Gekko japonicus | reverse complement strand
GAGTTGGGCGGCGCCGAGCAGCTTATTGCTGCCACTGCTGCTCTTCAAGTGCTCCCTGGTTCCACTCACCCACCACCAGGTGGTTGTCAGCAGTGGTGTGACGTCTGGGGACCGGGTGCAGAGGCAAGGCTACAGCCTGTGTGTTCTGAGGTGGGACTTAGGCGACACGGCCAATGGAAGCTGGGGAAGCTTCTGACGGACAGTTCAACCTTCCAAACACTGTCAGTGCACCTTTTCTCTCCGCTGCGTGACGCAGCCTTTGTGTTCTGAGGTGGGACTTAGGCGACACGGCCAATGGAAGCTGGGGAAGCTTCTGACGGACAGTTCAACCTTCCAAACACTGTCAGTGCACCTTTTCTCTCCGCTGCGTGACGCTGCGTCTTACTCAATTATATATAAGGGAGAGATTTTCCCCCTCAATTACCCAAATTTTTCCTTCTACCCCCACCAGCCTTAGTTTACAGAAGAAATTATGGGACCTGGCTTTGTTAATGGAGGGGGGGATACGATAGCAGCAGCAACAATGCCTCCAGTGCATGGGCCTCCACTTCGTAACAGGAGGGATGTTCCGTGGGCAAAAAAGAAAAATTCAGACAACTCCCAGACCCTCCAATCACTTATAACCATACACAAATGGAACTTAAAAAAGAAGTAGGGTTTAATTCAATGAAGAGCGATGGGGAATCAAAGGATGACCCACAGGATTATACATATATAATCTAGAAATATTAATACTGGGCAGGCTATGACAAAAATAACACATATAGCCCTACGGGGGAGGGTGGGATATAAATTTGAAAAATAAATAAATAAATAAAGGTGCACTTCATAATCAATAGGTTCAGTAACCAAGAAAATAGGAAAATAAGTACCACACTCAATACTGTTATGTTAAGAACTTAACAGCAAAAACTTGAAAGACAAAAACACATGCAGTAATGACAGCTTCTCAGAACGCGGCATACTGGTCTGCTCTGGTGGTGTATTGACTAAAAATTCCAATAGTTTCCACCAGATTTCACTGCTATGCAGAGGAGGAAATGGAGTGCCATTTGCGTGAATTGTAAATAAGTGAATAATGCAGTAGAAGGAGCACACTTCCAGTGCTCCCAGGGGACAGTACCACCCACTTTGGGAACCACTGCTCTAACAGGCTATCTGCATGCCATGGAACTTCCTCCATAGTCTTCTTGATGTATAGTTTTTCTCTAAAGAGATTCCGAGGCAGGTAATTTGGTACTCTCTGTAGATATGCAAACCAGCTCAGACAGAATCCAAGATGTAAAATGCCAGTCTGAAAGACACTTAGGACAGTCCTAAGTGAAGTTGCACCGTTCTAAATACATTGACTTCAGTTGATCTGGAAGGATGTAACCCTGTTGAGTAAGATCTGAAAGTCTAGATTTAGCTTAGCTTTGAAAAACAGTTGTAGTTGCCCTGTGTAATATGTAATTACTTATTAAAACCAAACCTGAGTGAAAGTGAGTTTAGGTTGTGATTACTTTGCTTATATTGCAAAGGCCTAGCTGAAAACTTGTGCTGTTTGCTTATAATCTCCTTTCCAAAGGGTAAATGTAAGTTTTTGATCCCCCTCAAATTGTAGGAGTGGTAAGACTGCTCCTGTGCTGGAGTATATAAAAAACATAATTTCAGCGGATGCAGTTCAGAACCACATTAATACATTGTTGAGCTATTATGGCTGGGGTTCCCAACCTTCTTGTAAAGATTTCTTCCATGTGAATTTCAAGGCCCTCTTGAGCCTCACATACCACTACTTTACCATGTTCCCCTCCCTACCATTGGGCTACCATAATATAGAGTGAATTTGCCCTGCTCCAGCTGCCTAGGTTCCAGGCTGTCCATCCTGTGTTGTCAATTCCTGCCCATTTGAGCACTTTCAATCTGGTTTTGGGCCAAAAGTAGTATTTCTCAGACTGAATCCCACTGATGCTTCTCCCCTACACAAACAAGGCTAGGGCCCTTAACCTAGGTGGAGTCTAATGAATTTAGCATCCTAAACCATTCTTAAGAAAGCAGCAAAATCTACATTTTCTTCTGAAAATAGAGTGGAGTTTCAATTCTCACCAACTTATTTTTCCTGCTATTACAAGGGAATTAGAAAGCACGAGTCATCCTGATTTTTCCTATCTAATTCTCTTCAGGAGCAGATGGGCAGACATTCCGAAGTTCCTGTTTGCCAAAACAGCTGGAAGCAGAGTGGCACTTCGGGGGAGTGAAATATCAGTATGGGGGCAACAGACAAGGTAAAGTGGAAGTATATTAACAAGAAACTGATGGTACTTTATTTGTCTTAGAATTGCATCTTTCTTGCGGGTGGGGTCATGGCTCAGTGGTGAAGCATCTGTTTTGCATGTAGAAGGTCCCGAGTTCAAGATATGGCATTTCCAGTTAAAAGGATTTATCTATCTATTTAGCAAATGCGTATTCTGCCTTTCCAGAAACTTGTTTCAGGCAGCTTACAAGTGAAAACAAGGAATGTATAAAATATTAAAATCAAGCAATTGGCATAAAAACAACATTTAAAAAACAATAAGCAAAAGTATCCATAAACAGACCACAGGCAAGAAGCATAAGTTAAAAGAGAATAATCGTTATTAAAAGCCTGGAGGAAAGAAATGTTTCGTCTTGGCACCTAAAAGACAGAGTAGTAGGTATCAGGTGAGCCTCAAGGGGAAGGGCATTCCACAAGTGAAGTGCCCCTACTAAAAGCCCCATCTCTGGTTTCTATTTGTTTCACCTCTGAAGGTGGGGGGCACAGAGAGCAGGGCTTGAGAGACAGATCGTAACTGGAAGGCTGGACAGTATGGGAGGAGGTGGTTCTTCAAATAGAAGAGATCAGATTTATACCTCGCCCTTCACTTGGAGTCTCAGAGCGGCTTACAATCTCGTTTCCCTTCCCCTTCCCACAATAGATGCCCTGTGAGGTAGGTGGGGCTGAGAGAGCTTTGAGAGAACAGCTCTGACAGAATTATGGATTACCCAAGGTCCTCCAGCAGCTGCAGGTGGAGGAGTGGGGAATCAAACCCGGTTCTCCCAGATTACATTCTGTGCACTTAACGACTACACCAAATACCTGGACCCAAAACAATTTAGGACTTTACCTTCTCCTGGTACTGGTTCAGGACTTCCATAGACCCACCTAAAATAGCTGTTAAGGAGAAATAGAACTGGGTGTCATCCATATATTAGTGGCGGCAACTCAGTCCAAACCCATGCATGGTCTCTCCCAGCAGTTTCATGTAGATGTTAAGACAGCATAGGGAGGAAGATGGAACCCAGGGTCAGGCAGCCAGTGAGGTGAAATACCTCTGCCTGAGTTCCAGGAGAGCTGCTGCCAGTCAGAGCAGACAACAATGACCTTGATAGGCCAGTCGTCTGACTCATTATATGGCAGCTTCATGTGTTCGTGGCTCTGGAGCCTCTCATAAAGGCTGTGAGATGACACAGTATAAATCAAGGTGACACCTTAAAGACTAACAAAAATTTATTCTAGCATAAACTTTCTTGAATCAGAACTCACTTTCATGAGTCAGGTCTCATGAAGTGAGCTCTGACTCATAAAAGCTTATGCTGGAACAAATTGTTGCAGCCCCTCTGGGCTCCTGTTTTATTTAGTTACCATATAGGTAGGTGCCTATAAGATTTTCTCTATAGGGAGAGCAAATAACATATTGGGGGATCTATTTTGGGAACACTGCATGGGTGGGGGAGGATTCTTTCCCCATCTCAGTGGGTGCCTCTATGGCTGTTCTTAGCCTTTTTAAAAAGTGGGAAATCCTAATAGCAGTTCTCCCAGTTGATGTCTAATTTGACTCTCAGAAGGATGTTTTCAGAATAGGGATGGAGAGCAAGAGATTTCTAAGCATGGCAGCTGTAGTGAGGTCACAGTGGCAAGGTCCAGGAAGACTGCCATTTCCTTTCTGCTGCAGCCAGGAGTCAGTTTTGCTCTCTCCAAAGGACAAGAGTTCACGACTGGAAGGCTGAAATGTTGGGGGAGGGTTATCTTGAGGACAGCCATCCAAATCTCCACTGTTGCATTTTCTTGCTGTTTCCCTCTTCATTTTCATAGCTTCTGCTGTGTCTGTTCATGGCTCATGCCCTGCTTAAATTTGTGTGTTTATCCAGCAGGGGAAACAGGATTTGAATCGTGTTATTCTGAAGTCCTGAAGGTTGTACAAGGGAAACTGCACCAACCAGATGAGATTCGCAGAAACTCCTTCTATGCCTTTTCCTATTTCTATGATCGGGCTGTGGACACTGACCTTATAGGTGAACAGCAACTGTTTGAAATCTTGTCTGAGCTGAATGACATTTGTAGAAAATTATCTCCCTTTTAGTTCCAGAAGGGACTTAAAGGTCATGCTGTGTGTAAGGGTCTGCTGTTGGATTCTTCCTTAAATCTACCTCATCCAGCAACTTTAAGCAGGCCTTTGTAATGTGATATTATTAAAAAACAGGACCTGGAATGAGAGACAAATTTACAAAATACAATACCTGCCTGAAATGAAGCCCAACTAAGCAAGGGGACTCTAAGGGTTCCAATTTCTGTACCTTGAATCAGTTATACAAACTCAGAATGTAATCCACAACCATTAAAATCAGTCTTTCATCCATTTTGGTAGGCTCTGGCTTATAAAGCATCTTTATAAAAATACATCCCTGTCTTTCGTTAAGTGTCTTCAATCTAGGATGCTTATGAAATTCTGTCCACTTACTGACACAGCACATTGAAATGGACCTAACTGTGACTTATTTTTTGCTCCCCTAATTTCATTAATGATAAAATGATTATTTAATATATATTTGGTTATTTATTTCTCTCTCAATGTGACGTGGCAACACAGAGGAGCTTATAGGCTGTGTAGCCAGGGCAGCAGCAGTAGAGCTTGAGAGGCAGCATTTGTGCTTTCCATGTTGTAGACTCCATGTATGACTCCACCATTTATTCAGTCAGATTCATATGGCAAACCATATGAAACAGCAAAGTAAAATATGTATTCAAATCAAATATATTTTGTTGAAACACTGAACAGAAGATTCTAACAAATGGAAGGCTAGGGGAGTAGAACACTTGGATGCAGATAATGAGAGAAACAATAATGAAACTGAGTGAGGAGAATTTGCTTATCTCTAGCTTGGAGAAGCTATATACCCCAAATACAAGGACAGGAGACTGTGGTTTCCAATTCCAGCC
Source organism: Gekko japonicus (assembly GCF_001447785.1). Lineage (NCBI taxonomy): Eukaryota > Metazoa > Chordata > Lepidosauria > Squamata > Gekkonidae > Gekko > Gekko japonicus. The sequence goes on along the minus strand of NW_015175991.1, from coordinate 369,078 downwards.
ACTGCCTTTTGCTGTGGATCTTCTACTAGCAGATGTATTAGCTTGGCAAATTATTTGATGCTAGAACCAATTTCTGCTTTATTTCTTTTACTTTAATTCAGTTCTTTGAGTTTTGGTGATAAAACCTAAGTTATCAAAGTAAATTTCTTTGTTCTGAACCGGGGATTCTACATAATCTTCTCCAATCCCACACCGCTTTAATCCTTTTAATCAAGCTAACAAAAAAATGCTGGTGATTCCTTATCTAGAAGTCTCATATATACCTCATATTGTAAACTCCTCTGCTTACCCAAAGTTATGCTTTGTTAGTCTTTTACAATATATTTCCTTAGCCATACTATGATAGTTATTTTTTGATATTTCAGATTATGAAAAAGGGGGCATTCTAGAAGTGCAAGACTTTCAAAGAAAAGCCAAAGAAGGTAAAGGGGGAAAAAAAATGGAAATTAGAGCTAGGGATCCAAATGGTTCTGTTGTTGTTGTTCAGTCGCACAGTCGAGTCCAGCTCTTCGCGACCCCATGGACCACATCACGCCAGGCCCTCCTGTCTTCCATCGTGCTCCGGAGTTTGCTCAATGTCATGTTCGTTGCATCAATAACACTGTCTAACCATCTCATCCTTTGCCGTCCCCGTCTTCTTTGACCTTCAATCTTTCCCAGCATCAGGGTCTTCTCCAGTGAGTGCTTCCTTCTCATTTGGTGGCCAAAGTATTTGAGCTTCAGTATCAGGGAACAGTTAGGGTTGATTTCTTTTAGGATTGACTGATTTGATCTCCTTGCAGTCCAAAGGACTCTCAAGAGTCTTTTCCAGCACCATAATTCAAAAGAATCTATTATTCGGCACTCGGCTATAACGAACAGCTATACCGCTTTTGAAACCATGCCCTGCACGGTTTCATAAAGTTCATACAGGTTCATACATATGTTTTCCAATAAGGGATATTTCTCACTTATTAACTTGTTCTCTATAGTAGGACTAACTTTTAAGCTTTAATGTTTATTTATGCTTCAGGGATGAGGAATGGTCTGAAAGTATAGAGCTACTTGAATAATTAGACTGTAGTACAAAGTTTTTAATGATGAATTGTCTGCAGATTACTGGCATCATAAACACAAGGATATCTCCACCAGCTGCATGGATGATGCATTTTAATCATTCCAAAAAGCAGAGGGTGGAACAAGCCCTTAAGGTTTCTTTGTTAGGGGTAGCATAGATGTAATAGTAGCTGATCTTCCATCGTGGCTGTGAGGTCATGGTCCCCTCCCTTGCCACCATTTCCCAGCCATTTTTAACCATTGTTCATCATAACCTCAACACGGAGGTTAGTCAAGATTAGCTCTCTTTAGTGTGTGCTATTCCACCAGCATTTGAAATCCATCCATACACAGGAGGTGATAGGGGGAAAGGAGCCCATGATCCTATTGCTCATTCCTGATCCCTCCATAGCCAACAAGCACTATGATTGCAGCAGTCCCCATTGTGCATGGGAGAAGGCTAGATGTATATGATGTTCACATCTATTGTAATACTAATAGAAGTTCTCTTCTTAACTTTGCCATAGTGTGTGATAACCTGGAGAGGTACAGCTCTGCCAGCCCCTTTCTGTGTATGGATCTCTGTTATATAACAGCCTTGTTAAAAGAAGGTTTTGGATTTGGAGACAGCACAATTTTACAGGTGAGCAAAATTGGATGGAGGAAGCTTTGGTTAGAGTGGGGGTGGGGCAGGCTATATTTAGTGGCTAGTTCCTGGAACTATTGCTGCTGCAGACCACATGCTAGCAACAGTTCCTGATGCTCTTTTAAAAGTGTCTTACATAACTCAAATTTATATATCTGTATCCCAGGGTTTTCAGTGCAGTTTTTTTTGTTATTACTAATAAATTCTCGATAGTAGGCAATGTTTATCTTCACTAAGCAGTGGTTCTTGTAATTAACATTCTTTAAGTATGATTGAGCTTAAGTGCTGCAAAATGTAGACATATGTGTCGTGGAGAGGCTTTTTTGTTTGAGTTCTGCATCTTAACATGTACTTACTCGCAACTGGGTCAGCTTTCTCCTAAAGAAGAGATAAAAAACAGATTTTTATAAAGGGATTATAACTGAAGTATAGTGGGACAGGTCAGGAGGTTGCTTTTATAAGGAGATAGGATTGGTTGTCTAGTGCAATGTTTATGCACAGCCTTCCTTTCACAACATTGTCTTCTTCCAATGTAACCCCCTTTCTCCATTGTGGTATGTTATGCCTTAAGACAGTTTCCTGTTGGCCTACTGCATTGTTTATTGGTCTTTGCTGTTACTGTGAGTTGATTGTTGTATTTTGTAATCCACCTTCAATGTCAGCCAAGAAAGGCAGAGTATCAGTGAGGTTAATACAAAATAAAATAGTACACTTGCAGCTTAGGAATGAGTTGTACAGATGTTTCTGTTGCAGCTGCAGGGCCGGCCTGAGGTGTTACTGAGCCCTAGGCAAGGCCAGCTTGGGGCGCCCGCACCCCCAGGCGATGCCAACCTCCCAGTGGGGCCTGGAGACCGGGGGGGAGGGGAGGGCGCTGCCATCACCCCTGCAGACGAGCGTCGCCCAGAGCGGGGGGTATTGAAGAGTTTTAAGAGCGCAGCTCCCTGGTCCTCCTCCTCCATCACCACCAGCGCCCTGCAGGAGAGCCACCGCCACCGGTGGTGGTCCCAGGCCCGGCGGCAGTGGTGGGGAGACACAGTTCAGTGCCAGCTGCAGCCTGCAGAAAGGACGTGGTGGGGCAAGGAGGAGGCGCCGCCCACCGACAGTGCGAGTCCACGCCGATGTCGGCCGGAGCCGGGGGGCGCTGAGCAGCAAGACAGCGCCCTGAAAGAAAGCGCAACTCCCCGGCCCTCCTCCGCCACCATGGCTGCTCCATCCCGGGCATGGGGTGGTGGGGCGAGGAGGAAGCACCGCCCGCCGATGGTGCGAGCTCGCGCCGACCTCGACCGGAGCAGGGAGGGGGGCTGAGCGACGAGACAGCGCCATGCTGGAGAGCAGTTTGGCACCCTAAGGGCCGGCTCACGATCTAGGTGAATCCCTAGTTCGCCTAGCGGGTGAGCCGGCCCTGTGCAGCTGTTGGGATTAGTATTGACAATCTTGCTTGAATTAAGAAAAACTGATCTCATTCCTTTCCCTTTTTACAGCTGGCAAAGAAGGTGAACAACATAGAGACAGGCTGGGCTCTAGGTGCTACCTTTCATCTTCTGCAGTCCTTGGCACTCTCCCACTGAGAAGACATTGTCTGCAGGATCATTTTTTGGAAACAGGAACATGCATTTCTGAGCAGTACACAGACCAAAGAAGGGAAATCATTACCTTTAGAACTGGGTACTTCTGAGCTGCGGTATAAGATGGGTTCTTCTAGGATAATAAGTGCTCTGGACATCAAATAATTGTATAATTTATGCCAAAGGATCTGAGCTCTGGCTCAGTAGCCTTGAAACTGATCTTGTTCAAGGAACTCAGACATGTCTTTGGCCAAAGCATTTATGCGCATTTGGTACCAACAGACCTCAAGGCATGTTCCACAGAGTTTGGGGGTCTTTTTGCACATGAAACAATGAAGGTTCACATGTAAAGTAGAGAAGCCTAGCCTAATAACAAAAACTGGAATGAGCTATTTAACCAAACTTTCTCTTAGGCTGTTTGAAACTTGGTAATTAATCTTCTAGGATTAGCTAATTCCTAAGACTGGGGAAGGAAGTTCTTGGCTCAGCTGAAGAAGAGAGAGTTGGTGGAAGAAATGATTTGTTAACCTCTGAAGAAGCTGCAGGGAATGGAAGTGTTTAGGAATCCCCACAAGGAATGGTTTCACTTTTCTCCTCTTTCTGTCTCCCATAAAGCTATGAGATGGTAAATACTGTGCCATAGGCACTTTTTCCATCTGCTTCAGAATGAAATTTTCTAGAGATTAACAGTCACAAATCTTGCAGTGTATTCTAAAAGTCCCTGTTTACTGCAGAATATTTAGATGTCTGGCTGTAAGTGCATCAATCTGAAACGTCAGACTCCTCAGTTTCTAGTATCAAAAGTTTCTTCATGCCTGAATCAGACTGAAGATTTCTGACTGTTGCAATGTTGTTGTGCACCTCTTCAATATTTCATGAGGATAACATAAATGTTCAGTAACTAAATATTCTATCTTGGTATTCTGGAGGCGCCGCCCACCGACAGTTTGAATCCCTAGAGCTAAGGACAAATTGGTGTTTCTACATAATACCTAGATAAAATGTTTAATTATGTATTTATAAAGAATAGCAGATAAACTATTGTGGTTTGTTTTTTGCTGAAAGCTAAGGACAAATTGGTGTTTCTACATAATATATAGATAAAATGTTTAATTATGTATTTATAAAGAATATTAGAAGAAACCACTTTCCACCCATATCCATTCCCAATTCATAAGGTATTGACAGTGCTCACAGTGGCTCTCAACTCATTATTGTACCCCTGATGCTACAAGGTAGTGCTCAACTGATCCACCCCTCACATTCTAGACTTCGCTGCTGGTAGTGAAAGAGGATGGTGAATAAGAAGTAAAAACAGTTTGGCCGTGGACTACAGCAACGTGATTTGCTGGAGCCTAGGGTAAACTCTTTGTCCTAATTTGAAAGCTTGAGCATATCTCAGTTTTGGAGCATTGCTCTTTCTGTACCAAAGGCAATCTGTGTTCAGAAAATTCAGGGCCTTAATCACCTTAGCTACTGTGTATGTCATAGCAGATGCATAACTACTCCTGTAACCAAGACTTCACTTTGGTACACCATTCTCTATGGACTTGGTCTACATAAGGGGTGCAGGATTAATAATAGTTTCTTCTGATGATGACTTCAGTGGTGACACAGAATTTATCCTACTTTCAGAAGTGTCCATGCCTATCCAGTGAAACAAAACTGTTTATACATTTAATGATCTGCATAGGATGGCCTTTGTTAAAGGATTTACGTACATAAGTGGTAGAAGAGGAGTTAATGAAATAAACACTAAATTCAAGCTTTTTTAAAAAAAGAAGAAACAGGTTTTAGATGTTTACATAGTTTTTAGTGTATTTAATCTTGATGCCTCACACATTTTAGTTTAGCTTAAATTATCACAAATTTAAGATGAGCCGTGAATAGACGGAGCCTCTCCAATGCCTACATTTGTAGCTCTGAATGAGTGCAGGCAACATGCTATCAAATATCTTTTCATTCACACTTTGTTCTCAGATTGGTTGGCTGTAAAAGGATAGCATTATTATCCTTGTTTGTTAGCTGTATTCGTATTACTTGGTGCTGCAAAGCAGTTAAATGGATACCATTGGGATATATGTTTGGTACTTGAGCATGACAGGGCCCTCTGACTGTCTATTTTAGTAATTAAATGATATTTTTAACATAATGTTCTTGGACTCCAGCCTGTAACTGATCTTCACCCTTGGTACCCTAACCGAAACGATGAATGAGAATACTGTTGTAACCTTTAGGAGAGAACAGGCAAGCCAGAAAGCCCTATCCTATTTTTGCAGCAACCAGACATCACATATGTAAAAGGCCAAGGCTAAAAAAGATGTTGAACTAGGAAGAATCAGATCAAGACAGGTAGCTGTGTCAATAGAGAAAAGCAAGAGTCCAGTAGCACCTTAAAGACTAACAAAATATGTGGCAGGGTATGAGCTTTCATGAGTCACTGTTTACTTGGTGAACAGGAACTCAGGAAAGCTCATACCCTGGGACTTTTTTTTAGTCTTTAAGGTGCTACTAGACTCTTGCTCTTTTCTACTGGCCTGTGTTAGAATGGCCTGTGTTAGAATGTGAGCTGGAAGTAATCCTTCATCTGCTCTTGTGCATGCCTCCACAGCATGAGAAAATAAACTGGGCTTTAGCTGTGGCCACAAGTAAATTCTTTCCAAAAATGTACTTCTGCCAAGCCGACTTTCCAGGTTTCAGAAGTCCAGCACTGGTTAGGATCAGAAAATTACTGGCATTATAGGAGAGAACCAACTGCTGCTCTCCCTCGGTGAAAAAGACTTTGGCTATAACAAGCAAACGTAAGAATCTCATGTTCCTCTTTTTTCCATCATCTATTCAAATATCTTAAATCAAATGCAATGCAGCCTTTACACATGAAGTCTTGAGTCTCCAGCAATTGGCCAGGAACAGTAAATTCAGCTTCATAAGGAGGTCACTTACTGGCAAATGCCATGATCTGCTCCTAAAAATGGAGAAAGAACAGACATATTACTTACATTCCTGGCTAGTGTTACATCTATACTATACCCTCACTGACTGACAACCTATAACAGTAAAAGCCAGAGGAGGGAGAAACAGGGCTAGGCATTGGGGGGGGGGGGGGCATGTAAGCCTCTGTTGTACTGTTCCCATGATAGAAATGCCTTCCCCGCTGCTGTTAACCACTGATATTTCAAGGGTGAAGATTTCTATTGAGGAAATGTCACAGGAGAGTGCTAATTCCACCCATAGCGCCACACAGCCTCAACCCAAGTGTCCCTCTCCACACAAATGCTTAATAATATTAAACAGTAGGAGATACAGTGCCACATAATGTGTGTTGCCTGAATGTAAGATCCTCTTCTGATAAATTCGTTAGCACTTTGTGCTGAGTAACCCAACATTAGGAATCACATGTACAAGAAAACTCCCCCCATCCGAAGATGGTAGAAAAAAGTTGCAAAAACATGGAAATATTTCTGAATTCTTTCTTGTTTCCTACACCTGGAGGTCATGTTAACCAATTCTTTAAGTAACACTGCCTACCCAAAAAGCTTACAACACTTTAAAACAGCAACGATCAACTTCTTCATCCTGAGAGGCAGAAGAAGAGATTGGATTTATACCCCGCCCTTCACTTGGAGTCCCAGAGTGGCTTACAGACTCCTTTCCCTTCCCCACAACAGACACCCTGTGAGGTGGATGGGGCTGAGAGAACTCTGACACAAACTGCTCTTTTTCAAGGACAGCTGTGCCAGAGCTTGTGACTGACCCAAGGTCACATCAGCAGGTGCAAGTGGAGGAGTGGGGAATCAAACCCGGTTCTCCCAGATCAGAATCCACACACTTAACCACTACACCAAACTGGCAGGGACAGGCCTCTCCTTTAGGGCCAAACTAGATGTGATGGCACCCCTGGATCCGACCTATGAATGCTGCTATCCTTTTAAAGCATAATGAGGCACTTTAAAAAATGCTCTGAAGGCCTGATCAGGATCATGACATTTTAAAGTTGCCCCAGTAGGCTTTTAAAAGGTGGCAGCACCCATGAATTGGACCTAGGGACACCATCACGTCTAGTTTGGACAAGGTTCTCAAAGGCTAAAGTGTGCACACATACATTTGTCAGCTTGGCTGGAGAAATTTTAGTCTTCCAAACTGAAAACACTGGCAGGCTGCCTGACATTTACAGACTCCCTTCCCAACAAGAAATGAGAGATCATTCCAGAAGGCTTTGGGGACAATCTTCTGACGAGCACAAGATAACTGCCCCTCACTTGGCCAGCAGGCATCTCTCCTCCTGAGAAACTGGGGGGGGGGGACCGCCACCAATAAACTTTTTTAGTAGAGAGGAGGGTCACTGACCAGAGCAAGGTATATGGTGCTCGAGGACAGAATAACATTGTTTTCCAAGGGGAGTCAACTGGACTAGGCCTATATGAGGTGCCGTTTCTCAGCTGGTAGAAGTCCATCCCAGAAGCAAATGAGGTCACCTGATTTTACACATGGTAAGAATCTCTTCCAGGTAAGAAGTAATGCATTGCATGCCCATCACAGCAGGCAAAAAAGTAGAGGAAGACAGGCTAAATGAACATGACAGCTACATGCAGCCATGACTACACATGCACAGTTAGCCATTCCCTGTTCTAGACCAAGTCTGACAGTGGGCTAAATGCTGCATGTGCAGTCCACAATATCTCCACCGCCACTGTTTCTTGGTGGGATGTAGCAGAATCAGTTGCTTTAATGGAGGAATAATTTCATCCACTTAAGTCAAAATGCCAGCAAAATGTTATATAAATGTTTTGGTCTCACTGCATCCAAACTGTGAAAAGTAAGATATAAACAGAAAGCAAATGGAAGATTTGTATTCACTTAATGTGAAGCTTCCTTCTCAGTGGTCCAGGAGTGGGGCAGCCCTTGACTCCTTACTCATGGGACGTAAAAAAGCAGTGCTCCCACCGGGTGGGTCACACGACTTCCAATGCCTACAGGGCCTGAAGTAGCACTCTCCTGTCAAATGCTGCTTCTGCCAAGGCTAGTTCGTCAATCCTATAGTGCTTTGTAAAGGAATGGACAAATTTCCATGTCACCATCTTTCAGGTGACTTCTAGGGACGGCAAGCCCCTACATGCCACCAACGTGACTTCCCCCCATAGAGTGCCCTGTGACCCTTGCTGGAGGTACCAACCCCTGCACCTTGTATGCCTGACTGATCCTTATCCACCTGCTCAGGACAGAAGTGGAGACACTCTTTCCCAGGGACAACTGAGTAACATACCCAAACAAGGATTCAGTCTTTGTCAGCCCCCTGGTCCTGTCCATATAGAAAACTCAAAGCCCTACACACATCTAGATGCTGCCAGACCATCACCATCTCATGGGCAGGATTTGAAGTAAAGGAGGGAAGTACCATATCTTCCAATCTATGGAACCGGGAGTTAACTTTGGGGATGAATGCTGGGGCTGGTCTGAGGACAACCCTGTCATTGTAGAAGGTACATAAATCTGTGTGTACCGACAAAGCTCTCAGCTCCAAAAACCTATGCGCTGAAGTGATCCCCACTAAGAAATTGTTTTCAGAGTAATGTCTTTCATGGGACGTGATGCCATTGGTTCAAATGGCTCCTTGCATAGTGTCACGATTGCGCTGGCGGGCCAGGTAGGGCACGGAAAGTCCAAAACACAGTCCGAGTAACATGAGCAGAGTCCAAAATACCAAGTCAAAAACGCAGTCTAGGGTTACCGGGGATTGCATGCAGAGTTCAGAAGCCGAAAGCTGTTCGTCAAAAGTCAAGATACACAGTTCGTAGTCTTGGACCCTGTTGGAGAAAAGCCATCCCAACCTGCGGCCACATCGGGTCCAACGCCTGCTCTCCGCACCAGTTAGAAGATGTTTGTCAAGATCTGTCATATATCTTGGTCATAGAACATTTTCTGGACACCAAGAGTGTGGAAACCACCTCTTGTCTCATATCTCAGAGCTTTTGTCTCCTCTTAACCTCCACACTGCGACTTGTAGCATATCCGGTCGCAGATGAACGGTCATCTCCTGAGATAGGTCCCGTCTGAGAGGCAGCTGCCATAGATCTTGTCCGGAGAGGCTCAAGAGGTCCTGGAACCACCCCCTCCGTGGCCAGAAGGGTGCTATCAGAATCACATCTGCTCTTCAATCTATTGCCTGCTGTACCACTCTGGGAATTAGAGTTAGGAGTGGCAAGGCATAGAGTTCTTTGGCCATGCTAGGAACAGGGCGTCCATTCCTAGTGCCCCTTTCATGTGAACCTTGGACGCAAACTTTTTTTTTTTACTTGTCAGTCTGTCTCGACGTGAAAGGATCCACCTCTGCCTTCCGAATCTTTCGCTGATCTGTTGGAAGGCGTCCCTCTGTTAACACGTTTCTCTTCCTGCCATATGTGTGGCCTTTAAGGACAGCACATGCTCCTCTGCCCATTGCATCGCCATTGGGCTTGCATGTCTCCCTACCTGTTAATATAGACTTTCGCCATCAAGTTATCCGTTTGAATCAGAACATGACTGCCTACCAGTTGTGTCTGGAGGCGAACCAGGGTCAACTTTATGGCCCTAAGTTCCAGGAAGTTGATGCTCTTGGATGTTTCCGACTTCAACCAGGTGTCTTGACCATGTGTCCCATGGAATGCGCTCCCCAGCCAAAGAGACTTGCATCCGTCGTGAGCACGGTCCTCTGGGGTTCCCTTAGAAGTATCCCTTCTGTGAACCGAGTCAGAACTAGCCACTACTGTAACTCTGTCCACACCAACTGTGGTAACTCTACCTACTTGACTATCTTGTAGTCTATTTCCTTCTGGTAGTGAAGAAAAGAAAGCGCTGCAGGGGTCTCGTATGAACTCTAGGTCACAGTAGTAGGTCTTGGCACAACACCATCATGCCCAGGAGACATGCTAGGGTCATAACCTCCGGTGTCTAAATGTTCAGGACCTGATGTAAGATAAGTGAGAAATTTTACTAAGCTCTCCTGGAACAGAAGAACCCTGTCCTGTCTTGTGTCTATCCGCAATCCCAAGTGTGCAATTACTTGAGTCGGCTCCAGGGTCCTTTTCTCCCTGTTAATAGCACAACTGTGTCCCTGTAGTACTTGGATTGTAAAGTCCAAGTGTAGGCTCACCTGGTGACTGGACTCTGCCTGGATCAGGATGTCTTCCAAGTGAGGAAAACAGGACCACTCCTCTCAGACTTAGAAAGGCCACTAGTGTTCCCAGGACCTTGGAGAAGATCCGAGGCGAGGACTTGAGTCCAGAGGGCGAGGCTCAATATTGGAAATGTTTGCTGTGATTATTCCTTCTCAGGATGTGCCTGTGATTATTCCTTGTCAGG
>NW_015175991.1:356460-357990 GCF_001447785.1 Gekko japonicus | reverse complement strand
CATCCTTAAGGCTCTACAGAAGTTAGCTCTAAGGCCCATGGGTAGGCCGCTCGAGCAAACAGGGATCCCGTAGCTAATGCTCTAAGGGAGATGGCAGGTGCCTCAAAAAACTCTACGCAGTGCCTTTTCACCTCCCTTGTCTTTTTGGGAGTCCATCAGCATCCATGGGAAATAGAGAAGTAGATGCTGATAAGTTAATCGAATCATCCACCATAGGAAGTTTGAGCTTCTTTGTGGCTCCTGGAATAAGAAAGCAGAGTTTGTTAAACACTGGGTTTCCCAGATTTTGGATTGGCTGGGTATTCCCATTCTGCCATAATGATACTGTAAAATGCCACAGGAAGCGGCACACCTGCAGTTTTAGTAGTAGTCTTTGGAATGGCTTTGTCAGAGCCTACAGGAAAAAAAACCAGGATCCTCCTTGTCTTCCTGTATCTTTGGAGTGTATGTAAGCTCTAGTGCCCTGATGACCTTAGCCCACATTCTATTATAGAGATTATGGGGAAGAGTCTAGATTGATTAACAGGCACCACTTCCTCCTCCTGCTCTAATAGCTCGCCTTTTTCTGGCACTAAAACCTCAGAATCTGTAGCGAACTCAGATCACTATCAATGGGTGTGCACCCTTTGCTGTGCTTGGGAGGCCTGTATTTCTAGGAAGAGGGCTGCCCTCTGTACTGGGACTCCTGTCTCTTTTAGCAGAGAGGTCAGTAGCCTAGGAAGAAGCTGCCCGTTGCCCTAAACCAGTGAATTCTTTCTCATTTCCTCTCTAAGCCAGGAGAGAAATTTGACTGGGCTTCCTCTCCTGAGGGCTCAGAATTTTGGGAGGCTATATTGGTAGTCTGTGAAGGGTTCAGACTCTCTGTGCCTTGGGAGCTAGATGTTCCTGCCTTCTCGGCCATTTTAGGGGAGCCTGAAAGTGAAAATAGCCACCATCATACTCCTTACAGAACCCCAAAATGGAGCCCTACCCCACCCACATCAGCCGAACCCGGTGGGGAAGTAGTAGGCTGTTTATTGTTGCTCCCTTCCCTGAAGGCCCAGCAATAAGGACTGTAAAATGTCCCTGCTAGAGACCTGACCCATGAACCAGAAGCAATTTGTCCTTTTAAAGAACCTCCCATCTAGATCCAGAGGAAAGGAGTAAAGGGTGGGGAAAAGAAAATGGGAGGAGGGGGGGTAGTCCTCTTTCTCTCTCCCCCTCCACACCTTGCCAGTTCTCAATGGCTACAGTCCTACTGTGGTTCAGCCAACCGGGTAGACTGCGCAGGAGCCGTGTCCCTCCTCGCCACAATCTGGAACAAGGAGGGGGCTCCGTTCCAACACCGAAAGGGACAGCGACAGAGTTTCCGCACCACCCTCAGCCGCCTCTCTTGCCTCCGCTCTCCCCAGGCTCTTCACTGAGCGTCTGTCCCCAAAACCGCTGCACGCCGCCGCGGCTGGATGGGGGGGGAGAGCAGTTTACCGCCGCCTTCCCAGCGGGGTCCGAGGCGTTCCTCTCGACGCTGTGACCGCCTGGGGGCCTCCCAGG
>NW_015175991.1:340359-356297 GCF_001447785.1 Gekko japonicus | reverse complement strand
TCATCCACCCAGCGATTCGAAAGCTTCGGCGAGTAGATAAAATGGGAACCACTCCTTAGAGAGGGTGGGCACACCAATCTCCGTTGTGGGAGGGTGTTAGCTGACGGTCGGGATGTCCTGGTCAAGGTTCGGAAAAGGCAGAAGAACTTCTCGGCTACAAAAATCCCTGCAGTGGATGTTTCCGGCCAGGCGGTGGCAGTGTGGCGATTTGACATACGGGTCCTGAAGCCTGGTCGACAAGCAGCCGTTCGGAAAATGACTGAGCCAAGCCAGAAGACGTTTACACCATTCAGTGACAGCGTGTGCAATTAAATGAATATATGTTGTCTTCCCTATCTCCTATGAACATTGTTAGTCCCCTGTCTAAAATGTGTAAGTGTACATCGCTTTGAGCCCACTGGGGAAAGCAATTAATAAATTGAAAGTATTATTATTAAGACTGGGGATCAGAGGATAAGCCCCTCCCCTCCGGGATCAAAGTTTTCCAGCCCTGCCTACAGAAGGGGAGGTACTTTCCCAGGAGTAAGGAGTCAAGGACTGCCCCACTCCTGGGCCACCGGAGAATATACAACTTGTGTTGTAAGTGTAGTGCTCTAGGTACTAGTGTTAAATGTTGGTTAGTTAACTGCCAAATCATAAACTGGTCTTTCATCATAAACCCCCATGGATCCTTATATGACAGATAGTACTTTTAAAGTATCTTACTTTAACTGACGTTGCCACATTAGTTGTTTGCAGTCCCCAGGTTCTTAACAGCACAAAAGGAGCTGCAGTTGTAGAGTACAGCCTCTTCAGCAGGTCAACTGCCGCCATCATAGAAAGGTTGTATCTCTGTTGTTGTTGTTCATACTGCAGAAGATGATTTAAAGAGCCTGCAACAGAATTATTCCATAAGTAGGCAGGTGATACCGATTACCATAACGGGGTTAAGCATCAGGTGTTAAGGCTGGATTGGGCTGACAAAAATTTCTACTGGGATTTGGTCACCCTGGGAAGGTATAAATTGGCACTCTGCTCCCATATTATTTGTGCGGAGCAGCATAACCTTGGTCCACAAAGTTATCTATCATATTCCTCCAAGGAGCTCAGGACAGTATACTTGGTTTTCCTGTCTGTTTTATCCTCATAACAGCCCCGTGGGTAGGCTAGGCAGTGCGACTCTCACTCACCCAGTGAGTGTCACAGATGCATGGAATTTGAACCTGGGTCTCCCCAGTCCAAGACTAAAATTTTAACACTGGCTAACAACTAAGGGTTTCCAACAATTTTAAGGCTGCCAGTACCCACACCTCCTCCTTACAACCTCCACTAATTAATGGAAGAGTATTCAACATAATACTTCAACCTGAAATACCTGACATTTAGAACATTATAATTCAGAAGGTCAGGTGAATGCATCTGAAAATTAAGAGCTTTCACTGGAAAGATTATTATGACCAGTCTCAGCATCCAGGTTCCAGTCACTCAAATAACATACCAAAAACATTAAGAATTTCAGTGTTATATTCCTAAAAATCACAACAATAAATTTTATTATGTAGCATAGTATGTATGTGAGTTTAAAAACTCACACACCATATTCAAAAGTACATATTTTCCCTTGAAAGTTACCACATGCACAATTTCTCCCTTCTACACATGCTTAAATAGCCACTATCCCTGCACCACGTACACAAAATTATACTCTTATATTGTCCAGTAAATGCATATGAGCGATCATTTTCTGGTTCAGTGGTCATAACTGCTGAAGTCTACAATGGATTGGAATGCCCATGTAATAAGGGCTACATAATATTAAATCGGTAGGAAAAATTCATCCTTTCAAACCCTGAGTACAACAAGGTGACTAAAGATAATAAATAATCTGGAGAATGGGCCAGTGATTCTACACCCAAAATCACTAAAGAGCAGTGTTTGTTTCACACCAACTTGAACTGAAACAGTGGGAAGGGACAGGATGGAAGGCAGTGAGGAAATTTACTGGGTAACTAAATCCACCTGAGGTAAACTTGATTATGCATCCAACTAGAGACTTGTTCTTGAAGGATTAGTGCCTATTCACCCATTCCTGCTCAGGCTTGTCCATCCCTTTATTCTTCACACACCATCCAAGAGATGTGTAGCAGGATCAGCTGCCACCAACACTTGCCTTCTTGTTCAACCAGCGAATGCAAGAATGCATCCACCTGTAGCTATGCGTTGATGAGAAGGCAATGAAAGACAAGCTTGGCTGCCTTCTTCCACTGCACCAGAACCAATTTCTTCAGTGCTCTTTGAACTATGTTGCCATAGTCATTTTGCCTCTATTTTGTGGCCCAACTGTCTATCCTTCTTTGGTCTGTGTGACCAGTCCACCTGTTCTCCCATCTCAGAAGAGTCTGGCTTGTCCACGTCTACAGAGCTGTCTTCAAAAAAGAATACGGTTAGCCTCATTTGGAATATGTGTGTGCACAAGACAAAGGAGGGTAGATCGGCTAGGAGAATAGGCAGGAACAGACCACTTTTGTATGACTAAATTTTAGTCAAGGAATATATTAGCCAGCAAATTTGGTCAGAAAGGTGCAGCTTTGGCACAAAAGGACAAGCCTAGAAAAATGACTCAGATATGGTCTGCTCCATGGCTATTCTCAAACATTTGGATCCAATCAAAGTACAATGACCCTTCATCCAGCTTCAGTCTCACCAAACAAAAAAGTCTCCCAGTGGTTTTGCCTAACAATCCCTCCCAAAACTCCTGACCTTTGGGTTGGTGTAGATCAGAAGTCCACACAGATCGTTGGGTGTCTAACATGCCCATAATCTACCCAGAGACCTCGCCAAAGAGAAAAGGATAGGTAATATCTCCCTCCACCTGCCTTGCTGTCTTTTTCTTTCCAGTGTGGCGAACTGAGATCCAGCAGGTTCATATCCCCACTCTGCCATGAGGTTTGCTGGGTGCCAGTCACACCCTCTCAGAATAGACCACTTTGACAAGGTTGTTAAAAAGATAAAATGGAGGAAGGGAGACCAATATACACTGGCCTGAGCTCCTTGGAGGAATGATGGAATAAAAGTGTACTAATCAATAATATTTCTTCTTTTTCCTCCCTTTATTGTTTGCAATACATGCTGCACAGTGCAGGTAGATACTGTGCAAGTATTGGTACTGTAGAGGTATGTGCACTATCTGATACTGCAATATACTTGCTTTTGAGAGCCAAAGCTCCCTTTTATCAAATCTGCATCTGACCAACAGAGCTTTGACTCTTGCAAGCTTATAGCCAGAAAATCTTCTTGTTCTGAGGTGCTCCTGGACTCAGATTTAGCTGGCTTCGGTAACTATGCTGCAACATACTTCAGTATCATCACTGACTTGCATTCTTGTGCTTTAGTTTACCTCAAAAATTCTTTGATTATTCTGCTAAATCCCTGTCTCAGTCTTCAACCCAATCTTGCATTGGAGCTGCACCACTCTGCCCCCCATCCCTAAATCAAAGCATCATGGAAGCAACCTTTGAATTACTGTGCCCCATTTGGCAGACTGTGTTGTTTCTATTATCGAGCCAGTTTTGCAGGTGGTTAGGCAGTAGAACAGCCAATCTTGAATGCTATGAAACTTCCAACTTACAGCATGAGGATGACCCAACTTGCAGACAAGAACATACAGCTAGGACAACTTAGAACCTTTCTGACAAAACACAAAATAGTTGTCTTTAAAACAACCTTGTGTAAATTTGCAGTATGCAGTAAGCTCCCCTCTGACTCAACGGTGACACAAATTTCTCCTTTTTACAGAAAGGTTTTCCATCTACAGCAGGACAAAATTCTGTTGACCACTTTGAGAATTTGAGTTCACAGGCAGTATAAAAGTATATTGAATAAATAAAATATATTTGTTTTTATTAGGGACATTTGCATACCACTTTTCCTTTCACAACAGTTTCTAACAATTCAGCACAGTATAGAATGGAGAAAAAGTATAATTTTAAATCCTTACCCAGGTCCTTCCCATTGAATGCTGCAGCACTGAGATAATGCGTCAAACTTGCGATATCACCAAAACCCATATTTACGCCTTGACCAGCTAGAGGATGTACTCTGTGAGCTGCATCCCTAAAGAGAGAAGCCAATGGCAGCTTACAGCCAGCACAAACAGCAACCTAAAATTATGGTATTCAGAAAGAACACTGCCCACTGGAATTGCATGAATATCACCCTGAGGACCTCATAAGCTGCTTGCATTCATCCAACAAAGTGAGCTCTGACTCACAAAAGGTTATACCACAATAAATGTGCCAGCCTTTAAGTTGTCTCAAAATGTTTTCTTATTTTGGCTACTGCAAACTAATATGGCTACCACCTCTAGAATTTGTCCCTTATTATATTCTTGACCAGTGATCGCCCTCATAACCACATCTGCTGCCTATTCCCACAATGCCTATGCATCAGCTTCAGCAGTTGTTTTAATCTATGTCTCTAAAACCCATAACCACTCCAGGTAAATTTTACAGACCCCTTGAGAAACCACTGCTACCCCACCCCAACAATCTCCATCCCATTCCACTAGAAACAGCTCATTTCTGTCATTCAGGGTGATCTCCTTCTTGATACCATAATCAAGCCATCCTCCCAAAGACCTATCACAGTACTAAAACTTCTCAATCTGTAATTACCCAATAAGGGCCACCCGATGTTGGACGTATTCTGTTGCATGCCCTAGTCCAAGAGGGAACACAGCTCGGCTCTTTGGATCCACTTTTGCAACACTTGGGGGCAACTGACGAGCTGCAGACCTTGATGGCATCAGCAGAGAAAGGGCCGATCGGAACATGGATCCAGCAGTATCAATGAAGTCAGAGTGATTTGCATTGCTCCACTGAATAATGACAAAGATTTGTTTATATGATATCACATAGAGGCAGATAGGCTACAAAACTAAGAGAATACATAATGAAAGTACAAATAGATGTAAGTCTTCTAAGCTTTCTAGAATTCCACTTATTTAAAGGCTACAGTTAGAAGAGCGATGAAAGCATAACTGGCATTTATCACCAAAATTACTGGTAGGAGGGATAGAGAGAAAACAGTTTCTTGTCTTCTGTTCTCAGATCTCTCAACATGCTTCTCATGCTGAACCCACACTAGATGCCTTCACAAGAAACACAGTGGGGTTCACAGGCTGATGGGGCTTCAGTGGTCACCATTCAATTGTATGTGACTGATGCAGGCTGTACAGCAGTGTCAAAATCATGCAAGGCTAATTCATGCTCAGAATGGTAGAAAATTTCTCTAATCCAAATGCAGAATAACAGAACACTAGTAAAGATTTTTTTTTAAAGGATGAAGCTTTGAAAGTAAACTGGAAGTCAAGGTTGACATTTGCTAAATTACTGGGGGGACAGTAATCTCATATTTAAGAGGAAATTGAATTACACCAGTAATATATTCACTATCCATAAGAACTACCATACAAACATGAACAAACTTTCACTCTGTTCAAACCAAAGGTAAGGAATTAAATTGACATGCTTGTTCTCATTCTTTTTAAATCAGGAGTCTTATTGGAGTACATAAGTAAGTAGCACATCTAGGAGAGAACAATACTCACAAAAGCAGAGTTGATAGAGTCTACAAAACTTTCCTCATCCATATTCTGAAGTTGAGACGCATGTTCATGTGATGTGGACCAGACCAAAGAGCTGATAGTGTCAGATAGCTAATTCAACAAACAAAAAAAAGGCCAACTTCACCATATCCACCCACTATGTCAACTAGTGCAAGAATCTAATTCCTACCTACTATGTGGAAGGAGTCCGTGAATACAAAGAGGCCAAATGAGGTCAAACACCATAAATGAGCATAAAACAATGACTGATATGGTTAGTACTAATTCAAAACCAATGAATACAGGAAAGAGGAATTCAAAACAAAGTTTAAAATTCAGTTGAGCTGGGAATTGGCTCTTCAAGGAACATTTTGTATTGAACATTTATTGTCTTTGTATTGGATTATAATTCCTTTTAGTCACTCTAAAAGTGAGTTTTGGGCTCAAAAGCAGAATATATAAAATTATTTAATTTTTTTAAAAACTGGATGAATCTACAGTTACTAAGTCATTTACCGGGAGAAGAGCAATCGGTCCAGATGGAAGGAATCTTTGCCATGCTACATTGTTATCCGTTGCCTGCAGCATGAGAGAACCAAAAGACAAACAAATGCTGTTACCTTTCTCTCATTTGTTTTGTGTGTTCAAAAGCTGAGACCCAGAGAAGAACCTAGTAAACAGGTTACCTCAGACAAGTGAAGAGTAGCAACCACTGCTGACTGATCATACTGGTATTGAATAGTCTGAATTCCAGCTGCTTTTCGGACCATGGAATTCTGCCCATCTGCACCAATCTGCAAAGAGGGCAGCTGTTGAAATGAACCAGCTCAAAATTAACAAAATCAACTCCTCCAGGGCTCATTATCCACAATGGACAGCTGAATGTATGTATGAATGTTGGCTTTTCCAGTAGGCTGCAAGAGGATGGCTTAGAAAAATCAGAGTTGGTTTAGATTCCTTATCCTCTTCAAGGAAGGTGTTAGAATAGTAATAGATAGGTACTAGCGTTTATACTTTGTTGCATCCTCTTTGTGATTTTTGTACCTTGCATTATATTAAATTGCTTTTCTTTTTTCCCCTCCTCCCTTCAATGTGAGGTTTGTCTAAACTGGCTGTTCAAGGGGCACAACTTTATATAAACAAAGGGAGCTGAGGAAAGCAGGGATATGTCTGGCACAAATCATAAGGAGGGAAGAAATCCAAAGTGTCCCCACTCCTAGAAATATTTCATAGTGAGCATATTTAGGACCACAGCTGTAGGCTGGATCCACTACTTTCCTGTATTCCCTCCCTCCAGAAACTGTTTCCAACCCCAGGTTTATTGCCACTGTCATGAGACAGATATGAACTTACAGCCATGTGAGCCAGAAGGCTGCAGTGCCGCGGGTTCCACAACCCCATCAATAAACCTTCCTGAAGCTGGAAAATCTTCTGGGGGGAGGAGAATGTGACAGAAATCCTAACACCTTATTATGGCAAGAGCACCACTTAGAGTGTCTGGGATCTTGGGGCCCTGGAGGTTCCATTAGAATTACCCATTTTTTCCCATTCCACATTGGACCATCCTGGCAGATTTAGACCCTTTTTGGACAAAGGACAATCCAGTTTGAACCAGACAACCCATTTGTCATGGAAGTTTGGAGCCTTTACCAGATGTTTGATGTAGAACTATATTTTGAACCAGACAACCCATTTGTCATGGAAGTTCAGAGCCTTTACCAGATGTTTGATGTAGTAGAACTATATTTGATATGGCTCTGATTGGTTAACAGTAACTCCAAACATTACAGATGGAACTCTGCATGAGATTCACTAAAGTGGCTTATCACTCATAGACCTGTAACCACTCCAACTCACCTCTTAGTCCCTTCACGCTGAGTAATACCACATGAGATTAGAACCAAATCCAGTGGAAAGGACTTGGCAAAGGATGGTGCCTGATCAAACAGAAAATAAAGGCTTTGTTACCAGCAGTTTGGTCTGAAGTCTGCGTCCATCTGCTAAATCAATTTCAACCCAAGGACTTGCATCACAGGTTTGATAGGGAAGGGGCCAGGTGTACCGAAGTGCTCTGCTCCTGTAGAGAACTTCCACACGGTCTGATGGGGATACAATGTATCAATATCACCAACTAAAAGTCTAAAAAAACCAAAACCAGTCAAAGCCTAGGCAGAACAACCCAATAGCTTAATGAATCCCCATATTTAAATAATTCCATGACAGCCAATAAAGTATTTTCCAGGGTTTAAATGTGGAAAACCCGAAAAGGGGGAAAGGACTGTTCTGCACTCAGAAGGACCTGACCCAAAAATGCTTGGTCCACATTCCCAAGTTATGTGGTAGACCTAGGTTTCCCTATGTCTCACAGTTGTCTAGGATTCTACTTTTCTTGTTCACTGAAAACCCCTCAAGAGAACTCAAGATTAGGAAAGAAGCCACTACCTGACATGGCATCCAGTTGTTTGGTTAGAGCAGACATGATAACATCATTCTCTACTATATACCCCATGTCTTCCAGGTTATCTTTATCAAAGATTATCATGGCTTCAGAACAAGCATCCCACACCTGTAAAAAGAAAAATGCTACTAATCACATCAAGGAATATACAGACACACACACAGAAATATTCTCTTCTCAGCAACTCCCACTGACAAAATTCAATGGCTAAATCTCTAGTAAGTACAGAATGAAAGCATACACTTAAGATAAAACTGAAAAGCTAGAAAATACAAAAAATTAGCATGTGATTCATTTGCTAGACATTTGGCAGATAAAAACCACTTGTATGCATTATGACTTGGTTAGCACCACAGAGCAATCTCAGGATGCTATCAGGACGTATCTGAGGAAGTGTCTTTGCACACATAAGCTCATACCTTGAATAAATCTGTGTTGGTCTTAAAGGTGCCACGGGACTCAAACTTTGTTCTAGAGCTCAAAATAGTTGCAGTTGTTTAAATTCCAGTTAGTCTGTGGCCTAAGAATATGGTCAATTTCCGTGGTGAAGTAAAATCTATCACACAGATGCTTGACCCTTGCCCTAAATGCTCATTAGATTTAGCTAGAGAATTCTGGATGGTTGGATCAAGGAAGTAATGAATGCTTCAGAGATGGTACCAGTGCCTTGAATAAGTGCTTCCTCCTAATGAAGCCATCCCAAATCCTAAATGATTTGATCAAGTATCAGGCACTCGTAAATATCCCCTTTGGAGGCAAGGTGCTGAAACAAGAGGTAGTTGTGGAATTCCAGGAATTCTTGGATGAGACAGATGATTTAGACTCATCTCAATCCAGTTTCTTGCTTGGTTTTGGAACTGAAACTGCCTTGGTTGCCCTGACTGACAACCTTAACTTGAAGAGTCAGGCATAATGCAACACTGTTAATTCTCCTGGGCCTCCCAGCTAGTTTCAACACCATCAACCACTGTATTCTTCAAGACTGGCTAGACAAGAGAGTATGAGTTGTACTGTGCTCTGGTTTTTCTGATCCTATTTGTCTGACTGGTTCCAGAATGTAGTGCTGGGAAACAACTCCTTGGTTCTTGTGATATTGAGCCCGACTAGGTTCTATCTTGTCCCCCGTACAGTTTAATGTCTACATGAAACTGGGAGTCATCCAGATATTTGGTGTAAAGTACCACACAAGTCAAATGACCATCTGGAAGCACAGAGTTTTATCCCACTCATGGGGGAAAGCATTTACATTACAACCTACACATGGAAATGAAGTCTCTTTGTGTGTTTCAAAGCAACACATTAACCACTAAGCTACAAGGCTGTATTGAGATTATTATTCTCTCTATTAATCAATCTCTAACTGGTAACCAGCCCTCTGACTGAAGAGAAGACAGAAGTTTATTTATTCCAGGTGTCAAGTGAAAACCTTGCATTCCAGCCAAAGACCACTCAATATTACCATATAAGATTTTTATTTAAAAGCAGTCTAATCACTTTTGAAATAATTAAACATAAAAGAATCACAATGATAAAAAATACTAGCATAGGTCCATGAAATTAGAAATTAAAATCATACGTGAAATCTATCTTAAATTTAAAAGATGAAGCACAATTTCTAAGATTCTCACCAAAACATTTTTAGAAAAGATAAGGTAGTCTCACTGCAACCCATACATGACAGTTATACAAATCTCACAAGATTCTATTAAACCATCTAATTTGTTTCTTCTGAGGGTGTGATGTAAGACCCCTCTGAGCACTGAGTGCCATTTCCCCAAGAATACTTGTTTCAAACTGTGTTCTATTAGTTCTAAGATTCAGTCTGGGCATGCAGCCATTTATTCATAATCTATTTTTTTCTCAAGGCTGTGACAGTGAGAGCAAAGCTAAACATGTTTGCAAATTTGAAAACTAAAAGGAAATTCTAAGGCCTATTCTGTTCAAAAAGCTATAACATTAAGGTCAGAGACCATGACAATGTGTCTCAATGAATTAAAACTCAGTCCAAACATGCCTAAAGTACTATTGCTCAATAAGAAAACTATTCAGAGACTGAAGAGAAAGCGTAGATGTAATTCACAGCGTAGATGTAATTCACAATCTCCTAAAGGAGCAGGTTTATGGCTTGGTGAGTAGCACTACATGTGTGTCTACAAAGAGAAGCTTAAGGCCTGGTCCATAATGCATAGCTTTGGCTGGCACACCGGCTTTATCAGCAGCTTGAAAACATGTAAAGGTAAAGGTAAAGGTTCCCTTGCTCGAAAGCTAGTCGAATCCGACTCTAGGGTTGCGGTGCTCATCTCCGTTTCAAAGCCAAAGAGCCAGCACTGTCCGAAGACGTTTCCGTGGTCATGTGGCCGGCATGACTAAACACCAAGGTGCACGGAACGCTGTTACCTTCCCACTGAAGTGGTACTTATTTATCTACTTGCAATTTCTTGCTTTCGAACTGCTAGGTTGGCAGGAGCTGGAACTAGAGACGGGAGCTCACTCTGTCATGTGGCACACTTGGGTCTCAAACTGCTGAACTACCGACCTTGCACAGCCTGCAGTTCAGCGTCTTAACCACTTGAGCCACCGCAGCTCCTTGAAAACATGAGCTAGCCATAATTATTGCTGCAAAGTGCTGTCTGTAGAATTCTTTGGAAATGTCAATAAAAGTGTAGCTGCTGTGAGCTTCACAGAAAACATCTTGCATCAATTCTGAAAGAACTATACTGGCTGACTAATCATTTTCAGACACAATTCAAAGCGCAGCTTCTTACCTTAAAACTCTAAATGGTCTGGGTATTTAAAGAACTGCCTGCTCCCCTATGAATATAACATTGAAAACACTAAATTCTTGAAGAATGTATTACCCTTGAACAGCTTATAGTATTTTAATTGTTACCAAAATTATTTACATTTAAACAAAAGACATTTTTAAAAATGTTGTACATGTCTATAGTAAACATAGGAATTATCATTATTTCATGCTGTATATTATTTTAAACAAAATGTTTCATACTAAACAGTTTGAGTAAAACCTTGTTGTTCATGTCATTCATTAAAAAAACATAGAAACTTTGGCTTTGTTCCCCGAAATTTCCCAGTTTTTCATTAGAAAATGGGGGGGATCTTAAAAAGGATTTAACTCATTCTAAAAGGGAAAATGTTTTACAGATTTTTTTCAGAGTTCCCCCAAATTTTCCAATGTTTCTGTTAGAAAAAACTGAAAAAAGTCCAGGGGGGAGGGAGACCTGATATTTCCCCCCCTAGACCTTCACATCTCTAGCTATTACTACTTAATATTTACATACTATTTTTTCAAAGTCTTCAAGGGACCTTCTGTATTTTGGGCTGGATCCAGTACAAAAACCTCACAAGGTCCACATGCAGGGATCTCCAACCATCCCAGCTCTCTCTTCTCCCTAACAGCCACATCCAACACCTAGAAAGTTTATCCCCATTTTCACAGGACCCATGTAGAGTTGGGAGACTGCAATGGGGAGGGAGACAGGGGCAAAATTTTCCAACAGCAGAGCTCTGCTCATGCAAGAAGCAGATGGTAGCAATTTTTGCTCCTTTCCTCTCCTCACTGCAGCCTCCCAAATTACATGGTTATTAACTCCACATGGGTGCTACGACATCAGAAATAAAATTTCCAGGGTCAGAAATGACTGCTGGGGGAAAAGGAAAGCCAAGATGATCCATGGCTGTCAGTGCTTACCACTGACAAATTCCAAGATCTAACCCTCAGTAATGCTTACAACAATCCCATATGGTGTTGCCAGGAGATTAGGAGCATGACAGTGTAATGACCGATACTTCCTGGGGCCTGCCTCCTTGTGTGTTTAACAGCTGCACATGCAACATATAAGCAGAAATAACGGGTGCATGCATGAGTCATGAACCCTTTCCCACACTCCCAGGGTCTTGTGCAAAGAGAAAACCAACAAGGGTGTATTAATGGTTTTGATGAGGGTACAGCTTGCTCATCTGCCTATAAAGAACATATATATGATTCCTTTGCACAAGACCCTGCAAATACAGTAAAAGAACAAACATCTCACTTGTATGTCATATGAGAAGCCATCTGCTCCCCTCTCTAAAAAGAAAGCAAACCATAGGCGATTAAGAAATAAATTTCTTGAGAACTGACATCACACAAAGTTATGTTACCACACACTGCCATAAACTGTATGTGTTGCAGTATCAGGCACCTGCATCCGCCGAAAAGGCTTGATTCTCATACTGCAAATATGATCCCAAGCACCAAAGCCTGGAAGAGAAAGGAAAGGATCCCACAACATTAAATGAATAACTGTAACACCTCACAGATGTGTGATGTGGAACCTTACAGACAAGAGTCCAGACCAGTTCTCTCACTTGTTTCTACTAGATGCTTGGCAACTCTCTCTGTTAAGCCGCAAGCAAAACCGAACTGCATTAACTGTGGTTCAGTTGTCATTTCTTTAGCTTTATCTGTTGGACAGTGGAGGGTTTTAAGGAACAGATGCAGCTCTTGGATCAAATAAACTTTCCAAGGGACAATAGTGGTGACAGAAAGGGCAGTATTACCAAAGTAGCAATTGCGATCTTTGAGCTGAGTTGGATCCTAAGCCAATCTTTCCAGGTCCCCCATTCCTCCATAATCATTCCTGATCCTGTGAAGTTACAGGGAATAACAGCATGTGGGTCAGGTGGCTACAATGGGGAGGGCAAGAAGACAAAATCGCTCCCTCCTGTCTGTACCGCTCTATTGACGGAAGAGGAAAAAAGAGCAATTTTGCCCCCTTCTCCCTCCCCACTGAAACCTCCAAACCCACATAGCTATTACTCCATGCATATCCCTTGATCCTGGGGGATTACCTTCCCAGGATGGGCCGCCAGGAAGAGATGAAAACCAGGAATATCAGCAATCCTTCTGCAGTCCTTGCGCTGTATCCAATCCACTAAGTAGTTGAACACATGAAGTATACTGAGACAAGCTATTGGTCTATCAAGGTCAGTACCGTCTCCTCTGACTGCTACAGGCTCTCTATTAGGTGGGGAGCCTTCACATCACTTTATTAACTCAAGCTGCTTTGGATTGAACTTGGGGCCTACTCTATGCAAGCAGGTGTTCTGCAACTGAGTCATGGCCCCTCCCTGTTGCTGAGGCAAAGTCTAAAGAATCCCAAAGCAGTATATACAAGTTTTCTTGAAAAAACCTCCAACAAGGAAGAGTGGAGACACAGTTTATCCTCACTTGTAGGAGAGAAGCAGGAGCTGCAGTTAATTCATTTTATCACTGCCTACTAAATGGGGACTTATTCTATAATATGTATTACAGAACAAGTTCCCATGTATCATATAATGTGTAATAATACACAGTACCAATATAAGTAAAATTATACCTATTCAGTGCATTTAAGTCAATTGACTTAGAAGTGCATAGCTCTGCTTAAGATCACACTGCATGTTCCACTATCACTGAGCTGTGCACATTCTTATAAAGGTTTTTTAAAATAGTAATACTGTTTTATTCTAGGCACCCTAAAACTGCATAACACAAAAATGGATGTTGCTTTTGCTTCTTTGGTTTTAATTTCTCTCGCCTTACTATTGCTTTTAAAAAGGTACAGAAAATAGTAGCTTTAATTATGACATGGAGCTGCCTTTTAAACAGCATTCCACTATCTGCAATTCAAATAAAATATACTGCAATATCTTCTTTCCTTTACATGGATATTATATTAACAGTACAATCCTAAGCAGAGTAAACCCTTCTAAGCACACTGACTTCAATAGATTTAGAAAGGCATAACTCTACTTATGAGTAAGTATCAGAAGACTATGAAAAAGATTTTGATGTTAATGGTATAAGCTGTCTATAGAAAAACCTTTATTAGAGATTAATATGAAAGGATCCTTTCTGCCAGTTCAGCAATATGTTGTTTTATGCCAAGAAAAAACTGAATACAGTGATGAATCAACAATGTAATATGCTCCAAATAGTTCAGTTTTGAGGCAACTAACAAAAATCCCCCTCCTACCACTTCCCCACTGTCAAGCAAACACAGAATCAAGCACAGATATGGTAACCTAACATTTTGGAGGAGCACAGATGTCTTCCAATGGGTAGTTAAGTAGGACATCAGCAGTCTATTCTGGGGGGTGCTGGCCAGAAACCTCATAGGTTGGCCATTATTCTTGGGCTTCCATTCCAAGAGCTCCTATGAAAAAGATCAAGCTCGGCAGGACAAGAATTTGTGACTCTTCAAATTAATTTCAATACATGACTATTACAGTTACATTCTCTTTCTATAGAAGAACTGGATCACCTGTTTTGCTAACACCTAAAATACCTAGTCTGCAGCACTTCCAAGCCAGCAGCCCTTTACTTGGTATGCACAGCTACACAGACTTCTAATTTTAACATCTCAAGATCAGTCAATCCTATGCCCTGTATGTACTCATAAATGACATCCAAATCATTGTTAAATGCTGTACTTACTATTAAGGAGTGTGGCTGAGCCAGAGGTTATAGCACTGACTCGGTTACTATAACTCTTCGACAACTGGTTAGTTGGTTTCTTGGGGCCAGCTTCAAGTAACAAGATTTTCTTGTCATGGAGATGAGCATCATTTCCTTAAAAAAGTCAAAACTTTAAGATCTTTCCAACAAAGATTACTCAATAATATTTAACATCCCACAACAAGGCCTCACAAGGAAAACTTTGAGTCATCCTCTGAATACATAGAATAGCTTAGCACAACAAAGTAACCAACACTGGACATTAGCACAATTACAGCATAGTTATCTGAATAAGTGTGCATGCACACAAAAGCTTATACCCAGAATAAAACTTTGTTGGTCTAAAGGTGCCACTGGACTCAAATTTTGGTCAGGACAGGCAGTGTGTCCCTGTAAGGTGTGCACATGAGCGGCTGCTCATTAACACAGGAAGTCCTGCTCAGCAGCAATCTGGAGCTGTGCATGGTCTTGCATTGCCCATTTTATATTCTGCTCCGCTGGGGGGGCGGGATTTGAGGAAACCTTGGCAGAGTTACTCCAATATAAGCCTATTTATTTCAGTGGGCAATTCTACATAGGAATCACTGTTAGATCATGTCTCTAAATCAATGTCTGCCCTTGTTCTTCTCAAACAAAAACCTTTTATACAGTAATGCTTCCTCCAAAAACCAAAACAAGATTTTTTAAAAGGAGCCTTGAGAGCAAAGGAGTCACAGCAGGCACAGTGAATTTTGACAAACCTGCCCTTAGACAACCCCATTGTAGTATGTTCTAGATCAAATCAAGCCTGAACTCTCCATAGCAGTAAAATGACTAAATTGAAACTATTGTATTTTGGTCACATTATGAGAAGACAACTCTCTTGAAAACACAATAATGCTAGGAAAAGCTGAAGGCATCAGGAAAAGCAGAAGACTCAACAAGAGATGGATTGATTCAATCAAGAAGGCCACAGGCCTCAGTTTGCCAGATCTTAGCAAAGCTGTTAACAACAGGACGTTTTGGAAAACATTAATTCATAGAGCTGCATAAGTCAGAAGCAACTTGGTCACACATCTTGACATGAGAATGCTCCATCTGGTAGGAATGACATAAACATTTTTCAACATGTGTCTTTCACATCCAAGCAACACTGTCGTTGCAAACTTTTCAGGGACAGCTGTTGGTGGCACACACTGAACTTTGATGAAATGCTCCGAACACAATTGGCAAGAGATCGTAATTCATGCCATTAAACTCCACCATGGAGAAATTTGCCACAAAACCTACAAAAACCTTGATACGAATGTAATATCAGTCTCACCCCCTCGATTTCTTAGGCACTAAATAACAAGGCATTTAAATTTTCAAGATTACGTTAAAAAAAACACAACTGTTGCTTCCTACCTAGTGCAGCA
>NW_015175991.1:315027-339846 GCF_001447785.1 Gekko japonicus | reverse complement strand
GGAGGTGGCAGCACTCAAAGGAACTGATGGATGACGCGTGCCTGCCATCGCAGCATAGACCTGTAACCATAACTGTTTGTGAAGGGTGTGTTCAGTCCATGTGTTTTTTTAAAGAGTTTTTTTAATTTACTTAAAATTTAAAAGAAAAGTTAAAAATAGGAAAGCAAATCCTGATGTTTATGCAGAGCAAACAGGGAAGTGTCGATTTTATGTGCTGCTGACGCTTCTAAGAGGGGCATCCATTTTTCTTGGAGGTTGTCAGGGACAGGTTGATTTTCAGATCGAAGGATACTAGTGGAAACTTTGTCCTGTAGAAGAAAGTCCCACAACTTCAGATACCAATCGCTCAGTAGCAGCGTCTTCTTAGATTTTCAATGAAATGCTATAACATTCCTAGCAGCCGCAAGACATAATTCTATTAGCTCTTTCATAAGCCCATTGGGGGCGGGATGGCTCCAATAATTCAGGAGGAACAAGGAGGGTTGCAGTTGGAGGGCGCAACCTGTAATTAGAAATATTTGGGCGTTAACTTCTCTCCAGACACTCCCACCTTGGGACACTCCCACCAAAAATGAATATAGGTGCCCCGGCTGCTACAGTTTTCCCAACATCTCTCAGGGATCGCGGGGTTGATGCCATGCAGCTGATGTGGGGTCAGGTACCATCGAAATAGAAGTTTATAGGTTAACATTTGAATATTGGTGGAACGGGAGCAGCAAAGAGGAGAGGACCAGATCGCAGTCCACTGTTCGGAGGTAAGCACCTGACCAATAGCTCTATGCCATTTTATTTGATATCCGGCCTGATCCTCTTTAAGTTGAAAATTGAGAAGATAGTAAACTTTCGATACCAGTACCCTGTTAGGTAACGACTGAGCCACCATAAGGTCTTCAAACGGGCGTAAAATTGTGTCCGGCGGAGGGGTATGTGAGTCATGGCATATTAAGTGTTTAACTTGTTCGTATTCAAACCAGGATACCCGTCCCTGTAGCTTGTGTTCTATTTCTTGCTGAGTATATAGGCAGCCCCTGGCCATGATGTCACAAAATCTGGTAAGGCCTTGCTTTCTCCAGCAGCGATAAGCCGAAGGATCTTCCCCTGGACAAAACCAACTCTGGCCCAAAAACGTCTGCAATGGTGAATATGGAGAGACCAGGTAAGTTTTAAGTCGATTCCAAGCCCCGAGAGATGCCTGTAAAAGCTCACTATATCCTGATCTTCTAGGGGTGTTCAGTCCATGTGACTGCTCAGCCCAGAAGGGAAATCTCGCCGAGCTCAAGGAGCCTTACTCACAAGTAAGTGCATGTATTGCCTTGCAGCCTTGGAACTGGGTCAACTCACATCCCCAAATTGGTTATTGGTAAATGGGAGTTGGCTGAATCAGTTCAGAGCTGGGTCATTATATCCACGAAGTAAGCCATATATTTGAGATGGAGGATTCTGAAGCCTTTGTTTTGCCTTTCTGATTTCTTTAGGTGTTTCCAGTTAAAGCAGAGTCAGAATCAGAAGACGCCCCACAGGGTAGCACTGCTGCTGTATCCAGAAGAAGTGAGCTTCTGGAGTTTCTTCAGCCAGATGAAGATATAATAACTACTTCAAGTTCAGGATTTTATGATTCCCTGCAAACTCTCCAAAGAAAAAAAAAGCAATGCTTACTAGAACTAGGTTTGATGTACCAGGTAAAACTGGAGAACAGCCACAAGCTATCCACAGATGTCAAGGAGTTGGAAGACTTTTTCCAGGATAATGGAAGATTGACAGTGCCAAGAACGTACCATGAAGCTCTGAAGTAAGACATAGTAGAGCCTCTTATTTTTCTGAGGGATTTGCATGCAGTTGTGGAGCTGAAGGTGCGATTCATATCATAACTCCCTTTATAACATGACATTTTACATAAGTCCAGTGGCACCTTAAAGATGAATAACACTTATTCCGTCATGACCTTTCATGAGTCAGAGCTGACTACTTCAGATGCTATGAAGAGGAAATCATATTTCATGTTTTTGTAGGAAAAATTACTAGACGTGTGAGCTGTTTTAACATGGCTACCCCTCTGGGATTTTTACACAACTACAATTATTACATAGCAAGGCTAATAATGCAGTCAGGCTCAGATGCTAGTCTTTTTTACAAGTGTCTAAATGTCATTCACTTAAAATAAAATGTTCTCAGATATAACCTCTCCCCCTTATGTCTTTGATATTTTTACTCTATCTTCAGATCTGGTAACATAAGACACTACAGCTCTTTGACTGACCTTGGTACAGATGGCCCAACCAATGAGCAAACCCGTCATTCATTTCCTCAGTTTTTTTCAAGACCAAAGAGTGCCTCTGCTGCATGGATCTCCTCTATCACAGTTCCCCAGCCCTTCAAAATGACACTTCGAGAAGCTCGTAAGAAGTCCCAGTTGTTAAAATCACACACAGTTCTTGAGAAAGACACATATAAGAAGCAAAGCCAAGAAGAAGCTGAATGCCAAAAACAGTTCAGAGCACAACCTGTGCCTGCCCATGTCTATCTTCCACTCTACCAGGAAATCATGGAAAAAAATGAAATTCGGAGACAAGTGGAGACGCAGAAGAGAAGGGAGCTGCTCCTTTCCACACAGAAACCTTTCAGCTTTCAAGAAAAAGAAGAAAAGAGAAAGGAGGCCATCAGACAGAAGGTTCTGGAAATATTGGCTTCAGCTGAGAAATCAGTACCAAAAGTCGGAAAGACGATCTCCAGATCCATTCACGAACCAATGTTTGGGGATAAACTCAAAGGTGAAGCTCTTACCTTTAGCTCTCGGAAAAGTACTTTGTGTCAGACTGTCATAGAAATATGAAATAGTGGGAATGTGTGCATCCCCATATGTGGCAAGAGAAACACCACTACAAAAAAAATATCAAATATTTAAGTAGAACATTAATTGGGGAGAAAACTATCTTGACAAACTGCTAGTACTTTTCTAATATAAAAAACAAGTAGTACCAGTCAGAGAAAATGACAAAACTGTAACTCTTAACTGATCAGCAGTTGCACTGTGAAAACCAGGGCATTAGATTCCCCAGTGTGTTGGCTTTGCATTGGTAAGATTCAGGATGGGGAGGGATGGGCAAGAAATAATCAGTGAATTCTTTTAACCAATAAAAAATGGAACTGACAGCTCACCCAAGAGCTTTCTGCAATATGATTTGTACACCATTTTCTGCTATGGCAGTAGCCAGATTTACATCCGTTCACCTTGTCTGAATTTTTATTACTTTTTTGTTTTAATCCTCAGAAGCTGAATTATTCAGAAAAATCCGTATTCAGATGAGAGCCAAGGATTTACTGGAAAACTCTTGGGCTCCCGTTGAACTTGGCAATAGACAAAGGGGGAAAGAATCACAAATTGCCTCCAGAAACAGAGAGCAAAAGCTCAGCTTTCTGCAGGACAACTTCAGTTTTAAACCAAGAATTAACACATCAGTGCCTGATTTTGAAGGACTTTACTGGGCATTCCAAAGGGAAGCAATAAACAAAAGAGAAATCAAAGAAGCAACTCACAATAAACCATTCAAATTAAGAACATCTAATCTCCGTTGTAAACATCAGATGACTAACCAGAAGATGCCGGTAAAAAGAATTGTTTTTAGCCTTAACAACCTTCTACTGTCTCATATATAAATCCAAGGATTTATTCTGTAAATTTAGACTTTACACAGAATTGGAGTACTTTGGGCTTGCAGAGTTAAGTCTTACTGGAATGCCTTTGTTACAGATCAAAATGAGAAATGCCTTAACAGCACCAACGTAATCTCACGGTAGTTATACTTCAATCACTATGTATTATTTGTTAGGGAGAAAATGATCAAAGGAAAAGGGACGTGTTTCCAGTATTAGATGTAAACATCAAAGCAAACATATGATGCTAAAAATGTTCCAGGGCTGTCTCTCATAGGGAAGGAAACAAGGCTATCCAGCATATTATAGAAAAGAGCACAAGTCCAGTAGCACCTTAAAGACTAACAAAATATGTGGCAGCATATTATGCATATTATGCATAAAGTGCTTTAGAGAGAATGTCTTCCTCAGTATTAACTGTAGGATCAAAAGGCCATTTAGGACAAAAAAAAATCTCTAAATTCATAGTCACAAACTACTAGCTTTTAGATGTTGATATCCATAATATAAAATGTATTATTTGTATAGCACCTACAACTAATTATGGTCCAAGAATTTTTCAAAGCAATGCTACTATCCTTGTTTACAGGATTGTCAGCAATCTTCCAAGACTCCAATACAAAGAAGTCGTTCCTTGACTTGTCTGTCTTCTCTTTCCGCCAACACACTTCCAGTCTACATTACAGATGCAGTGAGGAAAAGAGAATCTGCTATTAAGTGAGTAATAATGCTTGCCAGGGATCATTTCCTGCAGGAGCGCACAGGAGCAGAGCTCCAGCAATAAAGAGCCCAGGGGGCGGGCACATGCAACAAGCCCCACCCCCTGCTCCCAGCAGCCCTCAGTCAGAGCAAGAAGCAGCCAGGTAAGTTGCAGAGCTCCCCCCGGCCTCCCAGTCCAAAACAGTCCAGGGGCAAAGACCAAGTTTTATTCGGTGTACAAGCTCTTCCTCCTTTCTGAGGGCAGATCTGCACACTTCCCCCCCCCTCCAGCTAGAAATCCAAAACAGTCCAGTGGAGCCTGAGCGGTGGGTGTTGCCTTCTGACACACTTCTGGTGATGTCATGGGGTGTGGCATATGCAAACTTGCTAATGAGCTCCTGCACCTCTTTTTCTATGAAATGACCCCTGATGCTTGCATTAACTTAGATGTGATTTGGCTCCTCTTTGGGGGGGGGGGTTAAGCTTCACTTTGGAATGAACTAGGATTCCATTGTCCACGTTCATTGTTACAGATCTCTCCAACAAGATAAAAAGTACAAGGAAAATGAAGGCATTCGCTGGGCAGAGCAGCAGAAGAGGAAATGTCAGGCTATGCAGAAGTCCGTGAATTATCGAGCGAAAGCTATGGACCCTCATAAAAGCTTGTATGAGACTCATAAGGAAAAGCTAGAACAAAACTGGTCAGTGTTCCATGTTGCATAAATGCCAAGTTCCTCAAAGCAAAATATTTCATACATTTGGAATTACTAGAAATTTAACATGTGGAATGGAATTGAGCTCCAGTCCTCAGTCATACTTGTATCATTTGTTTAATCTTCATTCATATCACTAGCACTAGAAGTCAAAGGACCACGTTTGCAAAACAGTATTTTGTAACAGAAAAATAGTTCAGATCTTTTATGATGAATCTGCACCTTATTACTGTGGCCATAAATCAAGTTGCAGAGAAATGTATTTAGGTTAGACAGTAAGACAGCTGAGTGGTGTAGCAAGTTGACTCAGAAAAGCAGCTGAACTGCTTTTTCTCCAGATTTTACAGAGACTGGATGAATATCTATAATTGATAACTTTATGGAATCCTGCACAAAGTGGGCTATAAATATGACTTTTAGAGCTCTTTCTATTCTGATTCTGCAGTTGCCTGGTGCAGAGACTGGAGAGCAAGTAGAGAGAAAAAAGCTTCAGTGCAACAGATGTGGGAAAACTATCTTTTGTTCATACAGTATATGAAGTAAACAACTTCAGCTTTTCTATCTAATTACTATTAGCTGGCTCCTGGTTAGAAAAGCCTTGATCCTCAGCTACTGACTCTACAGGTGAAGCATTTTAGTTGCTCAACTGTCTTCTGGCTTCTCTCGGTCACTGCCCTCCACCTCACTGGGTTCCTTGAAGCTGAGGTGGTTGTTGGGATATTTCAGCCAGAAAACAAAGTCCCATCGACACCAGTGTGATGCATACCCCATTTTCTTCTAATGCGAGAAGTTCCAGGGAATAGAACACAATAAAAGAACAGGTTTGGTTTCCTTTAGAATAGAGATGGTTAACTCATATTAGGGAAGATTAATAAATTTTGGTTTCAGTGATAGACCAGTTCATGGTGCAAGATTGCTCTTTGAGTACTATTGTGATGAATAACAGGCTGTGAGGAATTCAGGAGAATTTCTAATATGCTAAGAAAATGTTTATTTCAGGCAGAATGACCGAAAGAGAACAAAGGAGTATGAAAAAGAACTAGAAGATATGAAGACGCGAGTGAAAAACAGACCATATCTGTTTGAACAAGTAACAAAGGTAACTATTTTGGAATGAGTGAGATGGCAAGATTATGAATCTGATGAAGTGGGCTCTGGTTCACAGAAGCTTATGCCGCAATGGTCTTTCAAGGTGTCACAAGACTGTTATTTTGGAAGGATAAAGGATCAAACAGGCAGTATTCCCCAGATCGTCATGCAATCAGTATTCAGTGTAGCTTCTACCCAGGAATTTTTCCCTGCTTGGACAGTGGGAAGCCCCCGCACTAAAAGGGAGCACCCAGATGACCTTGTGTTCAATGTGTGCTTGATTTGTCTGGCTCCCATTCCATCCTCCTTACTTTAGAGAAAATATAAACCATTTTCTCCAAAGGAGGGGAGCATTCATCTGTAAACTCAGGTCTCCTGTAGCCACATTGGAGAGGGGAACAGTGCTAAACTCAGCATTGAATCCTCAGTTTCAATCCTACAAAGAGATTTTTCCCTTTCCCTACTGGGGTTCACAGTAGCATTATACCATGGCTCAGTATGGAAAGGGGGATCTAAGCCACAGGGTCCCAGTAGGATTGCTGTTGTGCCAGCACTTTTGAGCAGGTACAGTGGAAAAAGAGGGAGGAATGAGGAATGGTGTTAGCAGCAAGTGGTGGTGAGGGGGGGGGGAGATAGACATTGTTCCCATACTGCATGTTGCTGTTTCATGCCCCTGTGAGGATGCAGCACAAGTCACATTGACATTAAGCATCAACAGGGAGTAGGAAGGAAGAGGACAAAATAAAGAACTGGCTTATAGTTATTTATTATTCAAGGTGCACGTTATAGCAGGGTTACCCCACGTGGTGATTCTGGGCCCCATGGCACCTGCCAACACCTTTCCTGGTGCCTACCAAGTGTTTTTAGAAAATGGGCAGGATCAGGTGGAATTTTTGCTAGCAAGGCTTCTGATTGTCCTTGGAAATTTGATTGGTTGTGCAGATTTTTAAAAACATTGGTTTGGCAGCAGCTGCCACCATAGCACAAGGATCTTCACTATGTGACTGAACGTAAGCTGCAGCAGCCATTTTGTGGCTGGCTCCACCTCTCACAGCAGCTATTTTTTGGCAGCCATTTTGTGGCTACACTCACCATGCTGAGTCAGAAATAGGCTTAAAAGTTGGGACCCCCGCACTATAGTATAGGGAGACACAACACTTCAGGCAGAGAATGTGGCTTCCAGTGCAGAAGAATGTAATGGTCCTTGAACACTGAATAATGTTAAATATTTATGAAAAGGAGATCTCCTAAATGTTTCATGTTTGATTCCATAGTGTGGTGCCCGTCAAGGGGCACAAAGACTCTATAGAGACACTTTGCAACAATTTGGATTGAATGAAGATTTTGTAAGAAGCAAAGGGAGAGAAGCCATTGACTTAGTGGGGATCGAGCAGTCTGAATCAAAAAGGTACTTGAAGTATATGAAGCCATTTTCATCTACATAATTTTCTACTTTTTCCTGGTAGATGTGAGGGCATACAGTTACACTGAAAATAACTTAATCAGAACTTACTAAACCATGAAAAAGCCTTCCTTACAGAGTTGTTGTGGGAAGAAAATGGGGGAACCTTGAGATTCTTGAAATTATGGTATTCAAATTTGAAAGAGAAGAACTTCTGAACAGTTTTTAGCAGAATTCAGAAGTCCCAGAATGGCATTGAGAATGCCGCTATGCACCAACAATCTCAAGGAGGTCAGTATGTGCAGGAATTAACACAGGAACCCAAGTGAAGTTTCTACGTGCCTACAGCTCATTCTTTCCTTTAATCAAATATTGATCCTTTACAAGATTAAGCAAAACCTTCAGCATGAACCGGAGCTTTTATTGTTTATTTTATTTACATTAAAGTATTTGTTATCATGGTACATATTAAACAATAGTTAATGAGTGTGTTCCTTTTACCAAGCTTGTCCTCTCAGCTTTGAATATCTGACAAGAACTCAACATAGGACTGTGATGATAGGATGGGAGCAGGGGGAAGAAGGTCTGCATACATGAGGTCCTAGTGCAATAATGGAGTTCGATGTTCCTATCTCCTTTTACTGCTGAATGTAGAAGACTATGATATTGTATAAATGTAGAGTATTACATTCTTACATGTTAACAGACATATAGTCCAAGATCCCATTATGAAACATTGCAGATGTACACAAAAGCAAAACCAATTGGGATTAATGGATTTTACTCTCACATAAGTTATGTATAGGATTCCAGCCATTGGTATAGATGTCCTATTTGTTGCATTTTAATATGAAGAAAATCCACTTGCAGCTCAAAGCTAAAATGTGCAAATGGATTGTCCTAATAGTAATTTTAATGAAGACAGCCACTTTTCAGTTACGGTAGTAGCATTAAAGGCAAGTCTTAAGCCTTCTGTAAAGCGTGACAAGCCCTGCTTTTGCCGTGAATCCACTGCAGTTATTCTGGGCCCTGCTGTTCAAAAACAAATGGAAACCCATTGAATCTGGGATTAATAAACTGTTCATGGAGATTCTTTATGCAACATTATGTGTTTGACCCTTAAAGCTCTCATTGACATTTTATTAGAGACCCCCTCTGTGGTACTTGGATATTAAAAATTCATTGTTTGACCTTTCTGGAGTATTCCATTTTCCATACAGACTTCAATTCAAATGATATAAGGAAAATCAATTTTAGGTTTAAAATTGTTTAAATCCACAGGCCATCACCCTTTCTTTTTCTATCAGACAGAACTAGCATATCTGAATTCCTTCCCCACATGTTAAACAGTAAAGCCACCTTAGATGCTTTATGTGTTTTGTTTAGAAAGTGTTTTAAAAATACACTTTCCCCACTGAGTCTCATTCCAGCTTAGCATGCATCTTGAATTCTTGGGAAAGTTTGCTAGACCTATACCCCACTTCCCTTCAGAAACTACTAAAGTAGCTCTGGCTAGGCTCATAGGAATTGCATATAACACAGTATAACACAAAAATGCCTCTTGTACAGCTGTTCTTCTTGAACAGATATTTCTAAAATTATGGAAGTGTTTTGACTTACTGAACTTATTTCAAAATGAACTAATTAATTTAGTACCCTATTAAGGTCTGTAGGCTTAAGCAAAACTAGGCTGATGTTTTGGAGTTCATTTGCTGGTGTGAACCAGAGATCTTTTATCAGATGAAGTGATGCTTTATCTGTATTTGATGAAGAAGACTGTATATCATAAGCTTTTATGGGATAATCAGCTAGTTGGCCTTAAAAGGTACTATACAACTTCCTTTTTGCTTTTGCTACAACAGGTTAATGTAGCTACTTCCCTAGAATTTCTTCCTCCTGGCTTCAGCAATGTGTTTGCATTTTCTGCAGCTATTGTTAATCATCCTTATTTATACTTGTTAAATTTAATACTGAACATATTATAATACAATTGTATGTAATGTTGTCTGGTGTTTAGCTTTAGGAGGTAGTCATACACCCCATACATCAGAGCACACACACAAAACTGTATTTGGAGTTGGAAGTACATCATTTATTTACAAGAAAACACAATAGTTTCTATGTCTGATTTGTTTAAATTAAAGGCCCTAATAATTAGAAATTAAAATGTCACACAGAGAAGCAAGTACAAGGGTGTCTGATGCAATCTTCTGAAGGTCTTCAGTGTGGAGCATAAGCAGCATTAGTTGATGTATCTGCACAAAGCAAGAGGATATAGAAACTCCAGCTCCAAGAAAAAAAGCCACATAACCACCCCTACAGCTCAGAAGCAAGAGCAGAGTGAAGTGCCTTACTGCAGAATGCACTACAATCTAAAGATTCTTCCCAAGAAGGACAAGCCAGTATGACACCAGAACCTATGATCCACTTCAGGAGGGAAAAAGTGACTTAGAGCTAGTTGTAAAAACATTGCCTCCTGACTTCTGGGCACCATGTTCAACAGGAACAATATACTGTTCATATATTAGTAGTAATTCCAGAATCCATTCTTCAGGAAGCATTTCCAGTGACTAAACCAGGTTGTCACATAAAAAGTATGCTAAAGGCACAGCATACATGCTGGGAATTCTGGTACCAGAGAGCTTCTTGAGCACATCACAGAAACCTATTCTTTAGCTTCATTGCTTGTGTTCAATACTTCATTGCTTGGCTCTTCCTTCTGTAACTGAAGTCAACACAGAGTAGTTCAGTTCTTCATGTATATAAAATAAACTCACAGATTTCACTACCTTTTGATTTTCTTTTAGGGCAACACTATCACAACTGCCTAGATAGGCATGGACAAGTAGGCTGGTCACTTTTGTAGTTTAATTTACAACTAAAGAACACCAAATAGTTTGTATCTCTCATTTATTTAGAAATCAAACTTTGCCAATATCCCCAATAATTAAAGTAACAATGTGTCTTGAAGATCTGATGGTGTTCAATTATTTGGAACCAAAGCTTCACTAAGTGAATGCAGGAAGGGAAGAGACGCCTGTAACAGTTGTGTCAAAAGAGTTGCAAACCAAAAGAATACAGCTGCAAACATTGTTCATGACATGCACAAACAGGAAACTGGATGCAAGCAAAACACCTTTTATATAATGGAAGGATTTTTTAGCATTTATTCCATATGTGGAACCCAATGGTAGCGGCTTACAGTGCTTGAAGAATTCCACTCAGGAGGAGGAACTACAGTACCACTGTGTATCGAGAACAGCATACTGGCAGAGGAGAAGCAAAGTACCCAGCTAACAGCCACATTTACACTGAAGAAAATCCATAGGTATGTTCAATGGCAGTGTCAAAACAACTGCATGCTTCTCTAAGTACTTCTCAAATGAATTGGATGTCAAAGAACTCCTTTAATTAAAATAGTGGGGTTCAAATCCTTACTCTGAAGTTCATCAGGAAACCCTGGGCCAGTCACTTTTGCTCAAACACACATGGTTGTTGCAGGGGCAAAAGGGAGGAGAGAGAACCGCGTGTTAAGCACGGAGTTCCTTAGGGAACATGAGATTAAAGTGTAATGTACAAAAAATGCAAAAACAATTTGTTTCATAGTGTAGCAAATTTAGGTTACTGTATTAGTTTAAATTTAGCAACTATTGAGCAACTAGTAATTATTTCAAAGGACAAATGTAAACACACTAGCATCTTAGAAAGCAACTCCATTCTCCAGTGAAAGCCATTTCACACTTAAAGACACAGTATAATTCTCCTTGCCAAGCAGTCCATAAATTTCCTGAATTCTATGGAGAGCAAAAGAGGGCCACACAAATATAGAGTCCAGAAACATAAAAGGTGCAGTGGGAAAATACGTTTTATTTATAGTTATAGATCCCTCTATAGATCTACAGCTACAAATAAAACGTTTTCCCACTGCACCTTTTTTTCTTCCTGGACTCTGAATTTTACAGAGACCAGATTAGTGCTGCTCAAACTGACCTGTGGATTTACTGAAGCAAAGCTGACACCCCATAAGAATGCCTGGATGTCGACATGGGCATTAGATGGTGAGATGGCAACACGACATCAGATGCAGCATGGAGAGAGTTTGTTGCTGCTTCTACAAGAACCTCTACAAATCAAACAGAAGTAGATGTTATACCTGAGAAATCATTCCTACGGGATTTTTCCTAGGCAACTCACTTTAGATCTCTAGAAAAGGCTACTAGGATGGATGTTTTACAGCAAATGCAGGGAAGAGTGGCAGAGTTATAATGCAGGGAAAGCCATAAATCTTTCACAGCACTAGAAAGGAATACAAATCATTTGATGATAGTAAGCAGTCAAAAATGGTGGTTAACTAGGGGTTAAGGACAACACAGAAGTAATGAACAAGCAAATCTGATGTATCAATATGTATGTTCTCCCCTACCTCTTACAAATCCCAAGCCTTTGGCTCAAGGTGAAAAAGGAGAGCTAACTCGATGTAGAATAATTTAATTTTAATACCTGAGATAGTCAGCAGCCTGTGCTTGAGACCAGACCACTGTTCTCTTTTATATCCAATTTATACGCTCCTTTAATCAGTTTACTATGTCCATTTATTCCCAGCTATCCTAAATACAATCCCAGGCAAGGAATGAATGACAAAAGCAGCCACAACCTCCAATTCCAGTCCTACAGATCAAAGGGAGCAGTGCTAAGCACAATACAGCAGCCATCCTTCAGGAGGGAAGGGCATCTAATTTGTAGGACAGAATGGATTTGGCTGAAAGGAATGCAAAAAAAACCCTCAGCTTCTCTCTTCTGCTAGCACTTCTGAGTGTAAGGACTCCTTGAAAAACATTGATCTTGCTAGTGGCAGAGGAAGTGAGTGCTGCAGCAGAGGAAAGCTTCCACAGTGGCTATAGAGGAGTCCAAGGGGAACACAATCATAGGATTCAAGCCATTATCCCATTTCAGACCAATGCCAGGTACCATTGCCACCATATATAAACCCTCCTTTCTATTAGATAGAAACAGTTCTCACCCTCTTTTACACCAATAATCGATTCAGTGTCAGGCAGGTGCAAGGATGCTACATCAAGGCTAGGTGGTGAGCTTATGGACACCAGGTTCTTACTGGGTACTTCAGATTCTTCCAACAAACTACTGCCCATCAGCGATTCTGTGGCAAAACACAACATTGCTAGAAGTTGAGTAGCTACTCCAGTCTGCAGCACTCCTTCAGTATATTCCACCACAAAGAACCAGCTCTCCCCATATGTTCCCTGGAGAGCCTTGCACTCTTTGGAACACCATCTTCTGGTGGTCCCCGGCCCCAAAGACATCTGCTTAGCCTTGACTAGGGCCAGGGCCTTTTCAGCTCTGGCCCTGGCATGGTGGAACACTCTTCCAGGTGAGATCAGGGCTCTGCAGAACTTATTACAGTTCTACAAGGGCCTGTAAAATGGAGCTGTTCCACCGGGCCTTTGGTGGAGATGATGGGTGTCCATTTACATTAGCCTCCCCTGATCCACCTTGGTCTTTCTAACTGCATGTAGATATACTACTAGTGGTGTTTAATGCCCACTTGCCCAACTCTCTGTTCCATCTGTGTGTACATACAGGCTCATCTGAGAACTTTGTTGATTGATCACCATCTTGGAAGTTGTTATTAGATTTTACATTAGACTATTGCATTGTATTTTAATTGGTTTTATTTGATTGTAACCCACCCTGAGCCTGCTTGCGGGGGAGGGGCTGAATAGAAATGCAATAACATAAATAAGAAAGGGATTTCTGTATACCACAGAAATCATAGCTATACAGAGAATTGTTCTCTCATTCACTAGGCCGTATTCCACTAACTTTTCTACTGATGAAAGGGGGAGG
Source organism: Gekko japonicus (assembly GCF_001447785.1). Lineage (NCBI taxonomy): Eukaryota > Metazoa > Chordata > Lepidosauria > Squamata > Gekkonidae > Gekko > Gekko japonicus. The sequence continues at coordinate 326,427 of NW_015175991.1, read as the reverse complement.
TGGGGCCCCTTTAGAGCACTGGAAAGGGCTATGGTGGAAATTATATGACCACAGTGGACAGAAAAAAAACCTAGTAGGATCCAACCCATTTTAATGCCCTTGTGGGACCTCTGTTTTCAGCATGAAGTTGTGGGTGCTGGTAGGCCAAATGGTATTCCTGAGATCTGATGAGAAGGGAACAAGATGGGTGGCATTAAAAGGAGTTACTGGCTATTAACCTACTTCTTGAGGCAGTTTACAGGACAAAAGGACTTTATGATTAGGAGGTGGTACACAAAATTATACTCACATACAATCCCCTCTCCTCTGGGTAAGGAAAAGACTGTGCCTCAGATCAAATTTATAATGGTTTTTCAAAACCAAGGTATCTTCATCACTTATTGGTCAAACACTCTTCTCATACTTTACATTTTCACCCACAGAGGTTCTTCATAGAATTGTTTTCACATCCTCTTAGCAAGAGTTGTTTCCATCACCAACTTATCCTAATAGCCTATTGAAGATCAGGCTGTCTTTCCAAGTCTATTCAGTCCCTACCTGTAGGTTCATGCTGTGTGTTGCTAATGTTGCTAACTGTTCCAGCTCTAGAATGATGTTTCTTCATGTGAACATTCCTACTACCACTCTGAGAAAATGTCTTCCCACAGATTTGGCATTGGTGGGGCTTTATTCCTTAAAAAAAAGAAAGTAAAAAGGACTACTAAATGTGAAGCATTCATTTTCTACGAAGAACTCTTTTCTCATCTACAAAGACTGGTTGAGTGGTTTAGCACTAGAAACATTTTACCAAGCTGCCAGCAAATATAAGCAATGTGGAGTCTCTGTCCAATAAGTCCTGAGTCTGACCTATAAAGGTCAGTGGACCCTTCCTGGCTTGGTTAAGAGCTTAGGGTTATACTGGAACTAGCATTACCTGTGGAGAAGCAAGTTAATGCAGCTGTGAAAAATGCTTTCTTCCAACTTAGTTTACCCAGGAAGATGGCTCACTAACTTGACTTGGTCGATCTGGTCACCTGAAACCATGCCACAGAAACATTGAGACTAGACTAGTGTGTACATTAGTCTACACTTGGGTACTACAGCTGATGCAGAACGCCAGAGCTCAGTTATTATCAGGAGCTAGGGAGATCATGTATATTATGCACATTCTGCAGTTTCTCCATTAGCTGTCCATTGGTCCCCAGGTTCAATTCAGGGTGCTGGCTGTTTCATACAAAGCCTTTTATGGCTTTGGATCCTCATATCGCCAGGACCACCTCTCCCACTATGCTCCATCATGCTTCACATATCTGAGCAGGGTGCCTTTTTGCAAATGGACAAGATCAATAACTGCCCATACATGTGCATTCTTTGTAGCACCTCCCACCTCATGGAATAACCTGCCTGAATAGGTCAGGAAGGTTCCCACACTTCTGACATTCTGCAAACTATATAAAACAGAATATTCAAGAGGGCACTTTTATAAAGGCAAGAGGGCTAGATTTATTATTACAGAAAGATTTAGCAAGATGCTTTAAGAAAAGGAAACTATGGACTATACTATCATGTACAGTATATATCTGTTGCTATGTGGATTATCTGGCTCACTGCATTTTCTGTAGTGTTTAACATGTCTTGTTAAATATTAATGCTTTGCTTCAGATTTCTACAGTCCTAGCCATACTACATTGCCTGTTAGATGTTTCACCCTATTGATTGCATTGACTTACATTATCTGCCGTGAGTCTCAGTGAGAAAGTCAGGCTATAAATAATATAAATAAATTTGGCCCACAGTCTTATGCACTGAGGAGAAGTTGTTGGCCCACATCAGAATGGAGTCTTAAGAAGGCAAGAAGGCAAATGAGCAAAGCAAAAAAAGCAAGGTACATTTAGTCATCTCTAAGACAGGCATTATGACATGATCCGTACCTGAGTGGACAACCAGGTGTTTCCGAAGGCTGGAGTATTCAGCAAAGGAACGACCACACCCCTGAGCATCACACAAGAAGGGTTTTTCCCCTGGATTGCAACAAACAGGGTTGTTTTACTAGTTTTAACACAGTTGCAATGGCTCCTAGGTTACTTCCAAGTGCAATTTAAAATGCTACCTATTGCCTCATAAGCTTAATATGGTCTCTGACCTGAAGGACAGTCTTCTCCCACATAAATCTGCCCATCAGTTGAGACAGACTTAAGAAGCCCTGCTGATGATCTTACTGCCATTGGTTTGAATGCAGATATTTGTAAACCACCTCAAGTTTTGCAGCTAAGAATGTATAGGAGATATATATCTTTATATATATACACACACAAATTCATTGCAGATCTGTGGTATACAGCTGTAGTGGTACGATTAAACAAAACAGGAGTACACACCAGTGTGAATCCTCAGATGGTTCTTCAGATTCCCAGCTGTTGTGAACTGTTTCCCACAGCCTAGCTCAGTACAGACGAATGGCTTCTCGCCATTGTGCGTTCTCATATGCACCTTCAACCTCTGCAGTACATAGAAACTTTTCCCACAATCTTTTGCAGGACAAATAAAGGAACGGTCATTCCTGGGAACTCAAAATAGGTTTCATGCCAGCATTACAAACATTGGTAGAAGCATGCTGTCCTTTGTTAAGTAAGAGCTTTCTGTAATGCAAACTTGGGGGGGGGGGTGTAATCGCAAGTAGAAATGGTAGCAGGGAGAAGACCAAAGAGCAGCAAATCGACATGGTCAAAACTTTAGCCTGATTTGTTTTAATGTGAATTGATTTAGACTGAGGTTATATTTCAACATCTTTTGTTAGAGATGGCTTTAACATCTCATAACTGGAAATGAGTTCTACCATAATGAAAATGTAAAGGCAACACATAACGATATACACAAAACAAGGGAGTATGAATTACCCATCAGCCAAGCAGCAATTTAGTGATCATGTTGGCTGGTGTAGCCATCTAAAGCCAGCACTATTATAATGTTATCACTGGATCCCATCTAAACTATTATACATAGTGAATGAAGTCAATGTAATTTTAACCAAGACAAAACAGAATTAAAAGATGCTGTAAAGGCTCACATGATATAGAGACACTCTAGTCAAGCCTTGAATTCAAACAAGAAGGGGGAGAGGTCATTTTGTTATTTATTCCTTGTATTTGAACGCTGAAGTGTTCCAGAGTGGGAACCAATAATGTACTGCATAAATACCTATACAGTCTGCAGAGCTCTGCAAAGTCACAGCAATAGCAAGTCTATACACCTGTGGGTTTTTAGGTGATATCTGAAGTGGGCCGGCCACACAAATGTCCTGTCACAGCCCTCGACTGTGCACTTCAGTTGTTTCTCCACACGGGGCAGGTGAGGGATAGGACTGGATTCTTTCAGTTGGGGGTCTCCTGAGCAAACGTGAACATTTTCACCTGGAATGGGGGTGGAAAAGAAAAAAGTAGGTGCAGAGGTGACAGACGCCTAGCAGCAGAAAACAACTTAATAAGATAAAAACCTATAAACTGGACATTTGAGTATTGCATATAACCAGCCCTATACAGCAGACGCTGATCTCCTCTATACTTTGTTAGTGCTGTGCTGAATTTTCATGAGGTTCACTTCTCAATGTGGAAGTTCTGTTTTGGAAATGGGGCCAGATGTATTCATAAAAATCCTTTGCCTTTCCCATGGTTTCAAAGTTCTTGTTCCTCTTATCTACGCCCCTTGGATGCCATTGTTTATGTACACGAAAGGGCTTCTTTATGACACATCATCTGCTAATCAGGGACCCTCAGTGATCATGATGCCATCATCACTGATGACCAGCAAACATCTCTCATTGTCCTCCTGTATCAGGGGTGGGAAGGGAAAGCACATCTAAGCAATTAAGCTGCTATTCCCTTCCTGTGGCACTATGCTGGTCGTTTCAATGCCTACCAACACTGCATAGCAAGAATTTCATCCTTCTTCAGCTCTAGTTGTATGGAGTTAGCATGACTAACTGGAACCAGACAAGGATGAGTAACCAGACACACATTCCTTTGAAAGGAATACAATACAATTAAGAATGTCTGCACAACACTATTTTCAATGCACTACAAATGCACATTCTGCCTCAACTAGCTAACCACATCCAACTGGATCAAGGTGGAACGCCAGCCCAATTACTTAATCAATGGGGATACATTGCCTCTTCCCTCCCCAAAAACCCACTCCCTTGTGAACAGTTTCACATCCTTCAGCAAACAAGTGCAAAAGACATGACACACATGTTGGCTCAGCACTACTTCAAGGACTGCCTGATTGGTCCGCTCACTCAGAGGATTAAACTTGCTTGTATTCGTACTGTGGAGAAGGCAGTCTGTAATATCAGTGTGCTACGTACATGTAATTTCCCACCATGCTATCAGAGACCTTAGCACCAGCAATTGCTGAGCTTCTCCGGCTTTAAGTGAGCTACACAGTCCAGCAGCAACTACCAGGCAAAGCAGTCCAAACAACTCCCAGGCATGAGCTGCAAACCCATGATACTCCATTTCTCCCCACAAACCTATTTGCAGCCTGACCACATGCTATTGCATCTGCTTTGACTGTGAGCAGCAGGCATATACTGCAAAGCCTCAGGGCTTGACAGAGCTCAGGAGCCATTACGGGCAAGAGGTCACCTGAAGCAGTATCTGCTTTTGTTACTAAGCCAGATGGAAAGACTGCACAACCAAACAAGTGGACTGCGTCTAGGTATAAGTAGTTAGTGGACACTTGCTTTATGTTGGTCCTCAGCTCAGCATAAACTGACAGAATGTCAGAGGGTTAGTAGCTCCTTGCAACTGAAGTGACTTTATTAAATCGTATCAGCAAGATATAGTCAGAATAAGGTTATTTCTCCTCAATCTCAAGAGATGAAAAAATCTTTATGTACAAAAGGCATATAAGATCTCCTGAAAATTTTAACTGATGAAAGTGATGTGCTGCCTTGAAAGCAGAAGCCTCCTTACCATTATTGCTTGCTTTGGCATTCTTGGCGAGCTGGGCTCGAGTGGCAGCAATCAAACTGTCATGGGCCAGTTCCTGCACTCGTAAAAACCATGGGGTACTGCTGTCTGTGCTATCATTGGAGAAGAAGTCATTCCCAGAATCCTCTGCTTCATCTTGGACAAACACCAAGTGCTCTGATGGTGAGCCAATGCCTAGAAGAGAAGCAGTTTCATCACACTGAGAAGAGAGAACGGTTGCCTCTTACAACATCTGCAATAACACTTCCAGCCACTGGACTGGAAAGAGCTGTTACACAACCCCTGCTTGAAATCAGCAGTGATCAACTTTCTGTGCTTTTGAAAACAGATCATCGTGAACTCACATGGACAGGCATCTCTTGCCATTTTAAGAATCTAATTAGATGCTGCAGTTGAATAAAAGTTACCTGTTCGCGTTAAATTGAGGAGGATAAAGGAAGTGCTATCACTAGGTTGGAGGTCTTGCAATAAACTAGAAGTGTCGGGACTTGGCAGAAGCTCAGATGGTTTCTGCACAGTTTCTGCCCTTGTCTCCTCACCATCAGGGCCAACATTCACCTGGAGACTTCGCAAGACAGCAGAAGAGGAAACATCCTTTGAAGGGCTAGCATGACCTGGAGAGTCATCTAATGAAGAGAATCAAACGCTTCTTTAATATTTGAGAGACCATCCAGCTCATTTAAACATTACAGAAAATGAATACTGTAAGAAGCTGTTAGCTTTATTCGATAGAGAATTCTCTATTAGATTTGTATCTCACGACATCTAAGGATAGCTGCCGTTTAACAGCACTATAAAATAGAGAATGAATATTCTATATCTAAAACTAACACTTCAGCAATATTGCAATATTGTAACATTGGCAATCTTAAACACTGTCTCATGCCTATTAATCTCAAGAGCTTTCCTAAAATTAGCAGCTTAAAATTTTACCTGGCAACATTAACCTGTTGCATTCTGGGGATTCAGTAACTGGAAGGAGAGAGAGACAGGTAATATTTTTATGTTCCGGTTCCACAAGCCCTTGTCCTAGTGGAATAGATGTGTTCTGAACAAACTGAACCAGCAGCTGGAAAATAAGCAAATGTTTTAAGTCAATAGCAGATAACTAGAGCTGCTGCATAGCCATTTTGTCAGTTCTCTCCCACTCCTTCCACAACTTCAAGAACTTCAAGTATTAATTTTTTTGCCTTAACTGCAAGAGGTTCTAGATAAAGAAGACTTGGAACTAGTCTTTGAGACAGTTTTCTGTCAGAAATCAACCAAAATGTTGATGAGGAAATGACCCAAGCAGTTGTTATGATTGCTCCCAGGTGCCCTCTCAGGTGTTAGAGCCCAGGAAGCCCTTTGGTTTACGGAAGGTCTGCAAGTGATGAAAAGAGAAGGGAGATGGCTAGAGCGGCAGTGTGGTATAGTGGTTAAGAGTGCTGAGATCTGAGAGATCCTTTCAATGGTTTTTGCAAAGCTGTGCATCGTAAGAGTGAAAGCCAAGTGGTGAGTTCACCCATTTCCAGGTGGGTAAACTCACTGCTCAACCTTCACTCATGCAAGAGAGCTTTGCAAAACGCACAGTGCGTGAGTGAAGGCCGAGTGGTGAGTTCACCCACTTGGCCTTCACTTGCATGCTGGACAGGTTTCGCAAAGCCGCACCAAGTGGCAACTTCACCCACCCAGAAGTGCATGAACTCACCACTCAGCCGTCACTCGTACACCTGGTGGCTTTTCAAAAGCCATTTAAAATTTAAGTGGCACGGTCCAAACGGACCACGGTCTGGTCCGTTAACATGGAAGTTCGTGGCCCGGGGGTCCGTAAACTCCATGGACCATCCTTTTTCTGGACCATGTCCATCCCTAGTAATATATATATTGAGCTGTAAAGTAAAGTATAAAACACAATCCAAATGCATCACTTAGGACAGTAGTCTTCTCACGGACTTTAGATTAGATTATTTTATGGACTTATACGTACAGCAGCATCCAGGAGACATTGCACCATATGTATGGTAGTTTCACAATAAGTAATCATATTTGTGCTATCACTTTAAAAAAGTTAAGTTTCAGAGGCTACTAGACCATCACTTTTACATCTTTTAAAGAGCTTCACCAGCTGATAGCCCTTAGAAATAGATACAGAGTGTGCATGCAGCTCAAAGTGAACACACTATGGATGGGCACTTGTCCTCCTAGCAGATACTAATTAATAATGGCCATATCCAATCATTAGCCAAGCCAGGAAAGCTGTCTTCCTTTGAGATGCATTTGGCAATAAAATCAGTATTTGTTTAATTTTGAGGAACATGTTGTAGCCTTCTGATAGCTTTTACCACTTTACTTTCTGTTTGGATTTTAATACAGGGATAAAAATCACTTGCTAGGACCTTTGTACATCCAATGGTACGCTGGGCTGTCTGCCATCTTGGCAGCCTGGCTAGCCAATATGCAATAGTACACACTAGGTAAAAATGGATCTCCAAATGAAAGTACATAATGGGAAGCATTCAGTGTGAGCAGAAGCCAAATAAATGAAAAACAGATATTAAACTGGAAATAAGTATATGCATCAGACTTGTCCAGACCCAGGAATTTAATCTCATTAACTTTGAATTCTGTTACCTCTAAACTTTCTGGAAATTCTGATGTGTGCTTCCTTGATACCCTTTGGAGCTTGTGGAAGAATGCTTCTACAGGTCTCAAAGAGTAAGTAAAAATTAAGGTGTTATATTTCATCAGTCTTCATGCTGCAAGCGTCTCCAAGAGCATCACAATGCTTCTGGTTTCTGTGAGCTTAGCTGCTCTGATGTCACAGGATCTAGGAAACCCTACAGCAGGCAACTATCAAGAGCTTTAATTCTAAGAGTAACCTACAGGTACAGGTGGTGGGTTTTGAAAAGGAGAACTCCTGGTTGCAGGCCAGTTGAGTAACTTCGGAGACTTAATGAAAAAGTTACTTGTTTGTGACAGCCATATGCTAACTGCACAAATGATAATATTTACAGCACAGACTGATAAACAAAACAAATGCATCAAGCCATTACCTACCTCTGGTTTAGACTCTAACTCATCCGATAACATTGATTCAAGTTTCCGATTTCCAAAGCAGACCTGGGTAAGGCACAAAGCTTAAAGTTCAAAGTGAACTCTGTTCTATGATTATGCGCATATTTCAGTCCCACAATTCTGTGAGGATCTTCTTGGGAGAAGCTGTAGTAGAGAGCTATTCCATTTAATCTGAAGGAGAACAGAAATGAAAGTGACTAGATATTAAACTCACAAAATACAATGCCCAATACAGTGGTTTAACCTGAATTCTCTGTTGTCACTGTCCTCCCTCCCACTGTCCTCTTGAGAGCCAGCATAGTACAAAGGCTAAGAATGGTGGATACTAATCTGGATCACTCCATTTGACTCCCACTCCTCCTCATTAAGCCTGCTGGGTGACCTTGGGCCAGTTACTGTTTTCTCAGAAGTCTCTCAGTCCCACCTACCTCACAAGGTGTCTGTTGTGGGGAGAGGAAGGGGTCTCTTCTGTCTTTTGCCGATGAAAAAACACAACCTACAAACAGTATTCAGGCCCACCAGAAAAAAATATAACAGATGCCACGATTGGCAAAAGACAGAAGAAACCCTCTCACTTCTGCAGGAGTATACCACATACCCTGCAGTTTTGGACAGGTTTACATCAGGACCACACAGCGTAAAAGGACATGAAAGACACTGCAGACCAGAATAAAAGGACATGAAAGACACTGCAGACCGGGCTAACCTGAAAAATCAGTAGTGGCTGAACATAGCCTAACTCAAACAGGCAGTATCTTATTCCAAAACACCGAAAGGCTGGGCAACACATCCAATTACCATGTCAGATTACACAGGGAAGCCATTGAAATTCATAAACATAAACACAATTTTAACAGGCAAGAAGAGAGGAAAAAAGGGCATGGTTTCCTGAAAAACACAAAATGCTCCACGTCTTACAATAGCATTACAGGTAAGATTAGAATTTCAACAGCCAATCCATATGCAAAAGAACCTCCTCAGGAAAGTTCCTCCATTAGCATGTCGCAGCCTGGGGAACTCCTACAAGATGACTCAGCCCTACCTCACCTTCCTGAGTAGATATAAATTACCTGCCTACCATTTTTCTTCTCCATCTTTCTGTGTTATTCCTCTGAGGATGCCAGTCACAGCTGCTGGTGAAACGTCAGGTCCTACAATGCCAAGACCACGGCCATACAGCCCAGAAAATCTACAACAACTAATGAACTCCAGCCACGAAAGCCTTCGACAACATATACATATTATTTTTCAGTTCCTACTTGCATAAGCATAACTTTTAATTCCAATCTCCAAGTGAAAGGAAGTTTCCATGTAACTGCATTTCCTCATAGAAACACAGAGATGGAAAGGACCGCAAGGATCATCTAGTCCAACCCCTTGCACAATGCAGGAAATTCAAAGCTACCTCCCCCACAGTCCCCCAGTGACCCCTACTCTATGCCCAGAGGAAGCCTTTTCCACTGAGGAACCACTTTGCCAGGAAGTTCTTCCTAATGTTTAGCTAAAAGGTCTTTTTATTTAATTTCAATCCATTGGTTCTGGTCCAACTTTTATGTTCCTCATTGGTACCACTGCCTCTCCTATCACTCTCACCATCAACATTTAGATTTAAGTCAGAAATCTACCGTTTGACTTATATAAACTACAAAATTATGCACTTTGAGGACCGTAGGCAGTATCCTACCATAGGCCGGAGAAAGTCTTCAGACTTCACAGTGAAGTGACAGGATCCAGGCCACTGTCTAAATGGAGGACAAACAAGGACATCAACACTAACCTGCTCTGCAGGTCTACTTATATTTAAAGGAAGACACTTCAGCGACTTCAGTGTCCAAAGCAACTGCTGCAAAAGCCGTAGTTAGTCCAGACTTGGGGAGGGGGGAGAGATGAAATCAGCCACCCACCCACCCTTCCTAGACAAGCAGCGAAGCTCCACTGGCTAAGCAAGCAGGCCAGCCGAAGGGCAGGCAATCGGCTTTATATGCTGACCCCAGGAACAGAATGAACTACACCAGCAGCAGCAGGAGACAGGCAGGCAAACTCGTCTGGACAAGAGGCCTGCAGGGGTGAATAGCGTCCTGCTCCATATCGACTGCTCTACGACAAGGCCACGGCAAAAGCCAGGCCACTCCCACGACAAGGAGAGCGGAGCCTCCTCCTATGGACTGGACACAGGGACTACAGGAGACGGGCGGAGCTATGAGACCAACCCCCGCGCCGCAACACCTTCCCTTCACTGCCCGAGCGGGAATGAGAAGGATAAGCTCCCTCGTTTTTCTGCCTTTCCCGGTGAAATCTTTTCTTACCGGCATCTCAGAATCGTCCGGATATGACGCATACAGCCACCGGAAATTCTGGAGGCCCCGCTAGGCCAAATCATAGAGATGTAACCGAGGCGGGTACTTCTAAAAACAAATCTGAGAGTCTAGCCCGAATCACTCAGAGGCAGGAGAACGCTGAGATACTGACTTCACCTGCGGCACCCATTTGACTGTCGCCTTATGCGTGGCAGGCGCGTAAGGCATAGCGGCTCTGTCAGTATAGTGCACCTCTGTTTCTTCGTATACTTCTCCTATTAATTTCATAAGTTGATGAAGTGAGGTCTAACACACGACAGCTGTAGCTGAAATAAAATGTAGTTAGTCTTCAAGATGCCACAAAACACTTGTTCCAATTTTTTTTTAATGGGCTGCCCGGCGCGTTCAACTGACAACCGGAATTGTTTAGCATTTCATGCTACAAAGACAAAACACGGAGGCACGCACGACAGAATCACCCGATGCTTTCGCCTCTTTGTCCAAGCTCCGCCTTCCTCTTGCTGCTATGACGCGCAGTGTGGGATGACTCGTGTACAGATGTTATCTGCTATCCATTTACTGTGTACTAGTGAGCGAAGAGTCGGACTCGACTGTGCGACTGAACAACAACAAGTGATATTGAAGTGCAACTGAATTCTTTAGGGCTGCTTTGGAGTGGATGAGTTGCTCCTCGAACTTCATCTGATAACGTGGTCTCTGGTCCACCAGTGCTTATGACACCATAAACCTGTTAGTGCCACAAGACTCATTTTTTATTTTCACTGAAATTATAATCGCCTCTTCTTTCGATTCCAGAGGGATCCGAAGACTCCATAGCTTTTTAAAAATCACCCACTGCAATCTTTTGTGCACATACTAAAGACTAAGTCCCTGTTGTTAAAGGTAAAGGTAAAGGTTCCCTTGCTCGAAAGCCAGTCGAATCCGACTCTAGGGTTGCGGTGCTCATCTCCGTTTCAAAGCCGAAGAGCCAGCGCTGTCTGAAGACGTTTCCGTGGTCATGTGGCCGGCATGACTAAACACCAAGGTGCACGGAACGCTGTTACCTTCCCACCGAA
>NW_015175991.1:310648-313770 GCF_001447785.1 Gekko japonicus | reverse complement strand
GAACCTAAACAGCATGATAAAAAGTAGAGACATCACCCTGCCAACCAAAGTCCGCATGGTCAAAGCAATGGTATTCCCAGTAGCTGTGAGAGTTGGACTATAAGGAAAGCCGAGCGCCAAAGAATAGACTCTTTTGAACTATGGTGCTGGAGAAGACTCTTGAGAGTCCCTTGGATTGCAAGAAGATCAAATCAGTCAATCCTAAAAGAAATCAACCCTGACTGTTCCCTGGAAGGCCAGATAATGAAACTGAAGCTCAAATACTTTGGCCACCAAATGAGAAGGGAGCACTCACTGGAGAAGACCCTGATGCTGGGAAAGATTGAAGGTCAAAGAAGACGGGGACGGCAAAGGATGAGTAGATCAAATCAGTCAATCCTAAAGGAAATCAACCCTGACTGTTCCCTGGAAGGCCAGATAATGAAACTGAAGCTCAAATACTTTGGCCACCAGATGAGAAGGGAGCACTCACTGGAGAAGACCCTGATGCTGGGAAAGATTGAAGGTCAAAGAAGACGGGGACGGCAAAGGATGAGATGGTTAGACAGTGTCATAGATGCAACAAACATGAAATTGAGCAAACTTCAGAGGACGGTGGAAGACAGGAAGGCCTGGCGGGATCTGGTCCATGGAGTTGCGAAGAGTCGGACTCGACTGTGCGACTGAACAACAACAAACATTACTTAACAGTGGAATCCTAAGAATACTTTCTCATTGATTAGTCCTGAGTAGGATTCTCAGCAGACGTTCTTAGGACTGCTGTCTAAGGCTATGCTGCAACTTAGTGGATATGAAACCTAGATAGAGGCTTGTATTGTGAGTGTAAATCGCCACTGGAGGTTCTGTGTTATTGTGTGTATTTTATGGAGCTCATTGAAACTGAAATACAGACGCTGCCCTAATGCCAAAGTCAGTAAGAGAAAGCCCTGGGACAAACTAGTTCCACAGTAAGGCCATGATCCACTCCACCCCCCCACTCAGAGGCAAAAGAAATTTAAAAAGCAAGAAGGAAATATCTTTTAAGACTAGTTGGCAGGCTATCTTCCACACCACTTCATTGGGCCTTGTTTTTCCTGGAGAGAAAGGAGTGGTGAGTGGCAGGTCAAGACAGTGAACAATCTCTTTTCTAAAAGGCCAATTAATATGTAACACTGAAAAATTTGTAAGGCTTCTGACCTGGGAAATGGACCTTGAAACTCCCAGGCTGCTTTTAGAGGTATTTGCATACCTTTGAGCATTGTGTAGGCTCCATTCATATGAAGGGAAGACAGTATGCTGACAGAGATATGCTGTGCACTCCTACACAATCCTTGTTATTGAGGCCACGCCACACAGTATCAGGGCTCGAGACCAGGCTTTGCCCCACTGTAACAGAATCCCCAAATGTAGTGCTTGAGTTTTCCCTCAAAGGAGTGCATGGCAACTGTAGTGTATCCAGCCTGACATGTCCAGACTTGCCCGGACTGGCTCAGGCACAAACACCACTAGCTTCATGCCAAAAGACAATGGGCCAGTAGGATCCTAGCCAGGCCCAATGAAAGAGTTAGGTCCACAGCCGGGAGGCCAATAGGTCTCTCGGTTACTATAAATAGCCAATCGGGAGTGGGGGGGATGTTTGGTGGCGGGTTTTCTGAAGGAATATAAGCCGGCCTGCGAGCCAGCCAAGTGTCTTTGTTCCTGACTAAATAAAGGTATGCTTAGCTGAAATCACTCTCCGTCTGCATACTTTTCTGCAACCATTCACTTGTGTCTCATGGAAACGCCACTGAGAGTGAGGGTTAAACCTGTGCCCCCTGCCCTGGTGAGCAGATAAAGACATAAAGTTGCCATAAACCATTGGTGTATCAAGAACAGTATTGTCTACTCTGACTGGCTGCAGCTTTCCAGGTTGTCACACCAGGTTCTCTCACATCACCTGCTACTTGATCCTTTTACATCGATCAGCTGCGCCAGTGATGGTCCACTCCTGGCCAAACCGAAGAGAGCCCAACTGCCAGACCAGTGCCTCAAGAGGTAGAGGTGGGTGAAACTCCTCAGGTTGCTGAAGCTAAGGAGGTAGCTCCGACCAGACAGAATCCCAGGTGCCTGAACAGGCAAACAGTAGTCCTCAGACTTCTAGTGAGGAGCAGACACCCCCGACAGAGACCCTGCGTCAGTCTCAACGGTCTAGACAGCAACCGGCTTATCTGAAGGACTACATCTGCTCAGATGTAGTCCATTCATAGAGTGGAGGGATCTAACAAATACTGTTCGGAAAAGGTGGAGGCAGTGGGAGAAGAGAGAGACCCAACATGAGATGGACTAAGGCTTCAGTTTGCAAGACCTGAGCAAGCCTGTTAATGATAGGACGTTTGGGGGGACATTAATTCAGAGGGGTTGCCAGAAAACGGAAGCAACTTGACAGCACTTCACACACACACACACACACACACCGATCCCGTGGAGGGGCCCAGATGATGTACATCTGTTGATAATTACAGTAAAATATAAACTTCTTAGTCTTTTGAGTTACCACGTTACTGTTGATCAATTTTGCTGCAGCAGACTAACTTATTATAGATTCCTGTGGGTAGCTATGTTGGTCTGAAGCAGCAGAACCCACTTCATCTGATGTGTGCATGCAATGTGAACTTCATTTGAGAGAGAGCCTATGAGACTGGGTGTGTTGTGTCTCCACCTTATCTAAACTAATTTTAAGCTTGGAACCGTAGCCAGGATTCTAATCTGGAACAATCTCATTGGCTAAAGCATATGTGTAACCAATCAAATGTAAGAGAACTGTGCTGGAGGGAAGATGAATGATTGGATGTTATCTCTGTATTGCCACTGGCCGTTAACTATGTGAGGGTGTGACTACATCAGCCCGGTGTAACAGGCCGGATTAACCCCCCGGCCAGAGTAACCCCGGGGTTACTCTGGCCTAGCCTAGAATAACCCCGGAGGGGTTATTCTGGCCTAGGCCAGAGTAACCCCGGGTTAATCTGGCCGGCTGTAACAGGCCAGATTCACCTCCCCCCGGGGTTACTCTGGCCTAGCCCAGAGTAACCCCTGCCGGGCCAGGCCAGAGTAACCCCGGGGGTTAGTCCAGACGGGGGGTTACTCTGGGCTAGCCCATACTAACC
>NW_015175991.1:303580-309533 GCF_001447785.1 Gekko japonicus | reverse complement strand
TGGATGGGCCATTGGCCTGATCCAACATTGGCTTCTCTTATGTTCTTAAGAGCAGAGGTCCATGAGTGGCTATCAGCCACAAGGTATAGATGGGACAGTATATCTGGGGCAGTGATGCTCTGTATTCTTGGTGTTTGGGGGGGCAACAGTGGGAGGGCTTCTGAAGTTCTGGCTCCACTGCTGGACCTCCTGATGGCACCTGGTATTTTTGGCCACTGTGTGACACAGAGTGTTGGACTGGATGGGCCATTGGCCTGATCCAACATTGGCTTCTCTTATGTTCTTATACTCACAACCACCCTGCAAGGTAGGTTAGTCTGAGCGTGTGTGACTGGCCCAAGGTCACTCAGCAAGCTTCCGTGGCAGAGTGGTGATTTCAGTCTGGGTCTCCTAGATCTAATCCAACACTCCAAGCACTACACCACACTGACTTTACAAGACTTGATGAGCCAAGAGTACAGCATCTCAAACAAGGGTCTCCAGCCTTTCTGAGCCTCTGGGCACCTTTGGAATTCTGACACAACATGGTGACTGCTGCATGGTGTTGCCATGAAGCCATGGATCCATGATTTCTGTGGTGCAAGTTGTGCCCATGGACATGATTTGATGGTGAGTACATGGTGACCCAAAGCAAAAACTCTCAGGATCCATGAGGATCTGTCCTTCGGAACTCGGTTTTGGCTTCATGGTGTTGCCACAAAGCTGTGGATCCATGTATTCTGTGGTGCAAGCTGTGCCCATGGACATGATATTGAGTTGATGGTATATTCATGGTTGGTGACCCAACGCAAAACCCCCAAGGAGCCATGATTCAGAACCATGTTTTTGCTGATGGTGTTGCCACAAAATCCTGGATCCATGACATCTGTTGTGTAAGCTGTGGCCATGGACATGATATTGATTTGATGGTGTGTTCATGGTGACTCGACACAAAAACCCTGATCCACGAAGATCCGTGCTCTAGAAACGTGTTTTTGCAGAATGGTGTAACCATGAAGCTGTAGATCCTTGATTTTTGTGGTGCAAGCTGTTGCTGTGGATATGTTATGTGATTTGATGGTGTGTTCATGGTGACTCGACACAAAAACCCTGATCCACGAAGATCCGTGCTCTAGAAACGTGTTTTTGCAGAATGGTGTAACCATGAAGCTGTAGATCCTTGATTTTTGTGGTGCAAGCTGTTGCTGTGGATATGTTATGTGATTTGATGGTGTGTTCATGGTGACTCGACACAAAAACCCTGATCCACGAAGATCCGTGCTCTAGAAACGTGTTTTTGCAGAATGGTGTAACCATGAAGCTGTAGATCCTTGATTTTTGTGGTGCAAGCTGTTGCTGTGGATATGTTATGTGATTTGATGGTGTGTTTGGGGCAACCCACTGCAAAAACCCCAAGGATCCATGAGGATCCGTGCTTAAGTACCATGTTTTGGCTTCATGGTTTTGCCATGAATCCGTGTTTGCATGACTTCTGTGGTGCAAGCTGTGCTCATGAACATGATATGTGATTTGATGCTGAGTTCATGGTGAGCCAACATAGAAACACTAAGGATCCATGAGGATCCATGCTTCAGAACCATTTTTTTCAAGCATGGTGTTGCCACAAAGCCATGGATCCATAATCTTTGTGGTACAAGCTGTTCCCATGGACATGTTATGTCATTTTATGTTGTGTTTGGGTGACCCATTGGAAAAACCCCAAGGATCAATGAGGATCCGTGCTTCAGAACCATTATGTGGCTTCATGGTGTTGCCATAAAGCCATGGATCCATGACTTTTGTGGTGCAGGCTGTTGCCATGGACATGATATTGATTTGATGGTGTGTTCATGGTGACCAAACACAGAAACCCTGAGGATCCATGAGGATCCGTGCTCTAGAGCTGTGTTTTTGCAGAATAGTGTTCCTCAAACTCTCTTTTTGCATGCCTAATTCTTGTCTTACATTTCTTTTGCCAGAGCCTGTGGTTCCTTTTGTTCGACTCACTGGGGCAGACCTTCCACTTTTTAAAATAAGCCTATTTACTTTTATTCAGGACTAGGAATAAAGCCCATTGTGGAAACAAATACAACGAGCTCTAGAAAAAGGCTCTGGGTGGGTGCCCTGGCCTTGGGCACTCAGCATCAATTTGCTGTTGTCGATCTCTAGGTGACAGCTGGAGAGCTCTTAAAGCTCTGGTGCTAATTCAAAGTGCTGGGGATGTGTTGCATTCTGGCAAGGGATGCTGTGAGTGTAGAAAATGAATTATCGACAGAGTAGTGTTTTGGAAAATCTTTAGGAACTGTTTGGTCCATTTACCATGGGGCACCCATCCAGAGCCTCTGGCACTTTCTCACTGGATTTAATGGTATGTTTGGGGTGACCAATTGCAAAAACCCCGAGGATCCATGAGGATCCGTGTTCCAGAACCATGTTTTTGCAGAATGGTACAGCCACAAAACTGTGTATCCATGATTTTTGTGGTACAACCTGTTGCCATGGACATGTTATGTGATTTGATGGTGTGTTTGGGGTGTCCCAATGCCAAAACCCTGAGGATCCATGCTCCAGAACCATGTTTTTGCAGAATGGTACAGCCACAAAACTGTGTATCCATGATTTTTGTGGTACAACCTGTTGCCATGGACATGTTATGTGATTTGATGGTGTGTTTGGGGTGTCCCAATGCCAAAACCCTGAGGATCCATGCTCCAGAACCATGTTTTTGCAGAATGGTACAGCCACAAAACTGTGTATCCATGATTTTTGTGGTACAACCTGTTGCCATGGACATGTTATGTGATTTGATGGTGTGTTTGGGGTGTCCCAATGCCAAAACCCTGAGGATCCATGCTCCAGAACCATGTTTTTGCAGAATGGTACAGCCACAAAACTGTGTATCCATGATTTTTGTGGTACAACCTGTTGCCATGGACATGTTATGTGATTTGATGGTGTGTTTGGGGTGTCCTAATGCAAAAACACCAAGGATCCATGGGGATCCATGCTTCAGAATCATGTTTTTGTTGATGCTGTTGCCATGAAGCTGTGGATTAATGATTTCTGTGGTTCAGGCTGTGCCCGTGGGCATGATATGTGATCTGATGGTGAGTTCATGGTGATCCAATGCAAGAACACTGAGGATCCATGAGGATCTGTGCTTCAGAACCATGTTTTTGCAGCTTGGTGTTGCCACAGAATCCATGAATTCTGTGGAGCAAGTAGTGGCCATGAACACGATATGGGATTTAATGGTATGTTTGGGGTGACCAATTGCAAAAACCCCGAGGATCCATGAGGATCCGTGTTCCAGAACCATGTTTTTGCGGAATGGTGTTGCCACGAAGCTGTGGATCCGTGATTTTTGTGGTTCGAGCTATTGCCATAGACATGTTATGTGATGAGATGGTGTGTTTGGGGTGACCCAATGCAACCCCCCCCCCCGAGGATCCATGTGGATCCGTGCTTCAGAACCATGTTTTTGCAGAATGGTGTTGCCACGAAGCTGTGGATCTGTGATTTCTGTGGTTCGTGCTGTTCCCATAGACATGTTATGTGATTAGATGATGTGTGGATTCATGAATTCTGTGGAGCAAGTAGTGGCCATGTGGTACAAGCTGTTGCCATGGATATGTTATGTGATTTGATGTTGTGTTTGGGGTAACCCATTGCAAAAACCCCGAGGATCCATGAGGATCCGTGCTCCAGAACCATGTTTTTTGCAGAACTGTTTCCACGAAGCTGTGGATCCGTGATTTTTGCAGTTGTACCGTTGGCATGGACATGTTATGTGATTAGATGGTGTGTTTGGGGTGACCCAATGCAACCCCCCCGAGGATCGATGAGGATCCGTCTTCAGAACCATGTTTGTGCAGAATGGTGTTGCCACAAAGCTGTGGATTCATAATTCTTGTGGTTCGTGCTGTTCCCATAGACATGTTATGTGATTAGATGATGTGTGGATCCATGAATTCTGTGGAGCACGTAGTGGTCATGGACCTGATATGGGATTTAATGGTATGTTTGGGGTGACCAATTGCAAAAACCCCGAGGATCCATCCGTGCTTCAAAAACACGTTTTTGCTTCATGTTGTAGCCATGAAGCTGTGGATCCATGATTTCTGTGGTTCAAGCTGCTCCCGTGGACATGATATGTGATTTGGTGTTTGGGGTGCCCCATTGCAAAAATCCGGAGGATCCATTCTCCAGAACCATGTTCCAAGTGAGAGGTGGAATTGGCCCTTAGGAGTCCAAGGCCACCAGGGAGGCGGAGGAACGTTTCGCCCCCCACCCCCACCACAGCCCATTGCAGCAGCTGCTGACAGCGCCCATTGCAAAAACCTTGAGGATCCGTGCTTCAGAACCATGTTTTGGCTGCATGGTTTTGCCACGAAGCTGTAGATCCATGATTTCTGTGGTTCAAGCTGTGCCCATGGACATGATATATGATCTGATAGTGATTTTGGGGTGACGCAACTGAAAAACAATGAGGATCCATAAGGATCCGTGCTCCAGAGCAACATTTTTGCAGAATGTTGTTGCCACGAAGCTGTAGATCCATGATTTCTGTGGTTCAAGCTGTGCCCATGGACATGATATATGATCTGATAGTGATTTTGGGGTGACGCAACTGAAAAACAATGAGGATCCATAAGGATCCGTGCTCCAGAGCAACATTTTTGCAGAATGTTGTTGCCACGAAGCTGTAGATCCATGATTTCTGTGGTTCAATCTGTGCCCACGGACATGATATGTGATTTGATGTTGTGTTTGGGGTGACCAATTGAAAAACTCCAAGGATCCATGAGGACCCGATGGTGGTTTTATTTCGTTTCAATGTAAAAATCATATGAATTCATGAGGATCCATGTAGATCCGACTTTTACCCTTTTCCGGTTTTCGTCATCGGTCACTGCAGGTGTGTGGGAGGAGGTATTTGTGAATTTCCTGTCTTGTGCAGGGGGTTGGACTAGATGACCCTGGAGGTCCCTTCCAACTCTATGATTCTATGTTTTTATTCCCATCCTCAAATTGTCATTTACTCCCCCCTAAGGTAATTCATTGTAAAAAATTGTCCTGCGGTTAGAGGGACAGAGTGCACCCTCCGAACACAGAATGATGCAGCATCCTTTGTGGTCTCTTTCTTTGTGCAGGTTGCTTATGTAGGCGACATTAGGCAATGAGTCAAGTTTTTATTACTGTTATTTTCTTACACAAACAAGCGAGACAGAATCCTTCCTCCCCCTCCCCCACACGCGCAAGCGCTGCAGATAAATTCTGCTCGCCCCACCAAACGATGGCGAATGCCGTCCTCCCAAAACAAAGGTTCCTCCTGAGACATTTCCCATTAGCAACACGGCCGTTTCCTTTGCTGAGTCAGAGACGCACCGCTCTCCGTCCCCCTCCCCCCTCATACGCGTGGTACGTTCCTCAGCCGGCTAGGACGTTCCCTTCCCTTCCGTTCCACCCCGCCGGCCACCCCACCCTCAACGCCAGAAGCCCAATGATCCGTCCCAGGCACCCCTGCGGCTGATGGGCTCCTCCCGTAGCCGAGTCGCATTCTGTGCCACCCCGCCTCCCCCCGCCTTGTCATTGATGTTGTTGTTTTCGTCGCAGGAGCCGGAGTGCAGGCCGAGGCCAGGCTTGGGGCTGCGGCCGCCACCGCCGGCTGCTGCTGCTAGTGCTGGGCCGGCGGCGATGTCATCAGTGTGCAGGGGGCCGGTGGGGGCCGGCTCCCACTGGGGATTGGTGGGGCTGTAGGTTAAGGATCGCTGAATCCTTTCGCCAAGCTTGGCCTCCTCAGCGGAATCCGGATTCCCGAGACGAGGAGCGTCCATCTAGTCACCAGGAGGCCGGGAGGTTCCCCTCGGTGACGGCGGCCTCCCCTCCTTCTCCTCCCCTTCCTCGCCGTGCCCAGGCGGGTTCATGGACGGCTCGGCGGGCAGGCTGTGGCTGTTCCCGGTGGGCTGGGGGG
>NW_015175991.1:270265-303172 GCF_001447785.1 Gekko japonicus | reverse complement strand
CCTCCCGTCCCCCCCCGCCGGCCACCCCGCCCTCAGCCCCAGAAGCCCAGTGGTCCGTCCCAGGCACCCCTGCGGCTGATGGGCTCCTCCTCCCGCAGCCGAGTCGCGTCCTGTGCCGCCCCGCCTCCCCCCGCCTTGTCATTGATGTTGTTGTTTTTGTCGCAGGAGCCGGAGCGCAGGCCGAGGCCGGGCTTGGGGCTGCGGCCGCCGGCGGCTGCTGCGGCTAGTGCCGGGCCGGCGGCGATGTCGTCGGTGTGCGGGGGGCCGGTGGGCGCCGGCTCCCTGCCCAGCGAGCTGGTGGTCCACATCTTCTCGTTCCTGGCGGCCCCGGACCGGCTTCGGGCCTCGGCCGCCTGCTCGCACTGGCGCGAGTGCCTCTTCTACCCGGCCCTGTGGCCCCGGCTGCGCCTCAGCCTGAGCGTCTGCCCGGCCGAGCGCCCGCGCCTCGACTTCCTCATGCGCAAGTGCGGCTGGTTCGTGCGCGAACTCCGCGTCCAGTTCGCCGCAGACAACTACCCCAGCGGCGGCGGAGGAGGAGGAGGAGGCGCCGCCGCCGCCGCCGCCGCCAGTGGCGTTTGCGAGGAAGCGGTAGCAGCCGCGGCGGCGGTGGCGGCTGCCGCGGCGGCAACGGACGGGGAAGCGCCTCTCTGCCCTCGCTGGCTGGAGTTGCTGAGGACCTACCTGGAGCTCGTGCTGTGCGTGTTGAGCAGCGTCCGCAACAACAGGTAGAAGGAACGTGGGAACAGCCGGGGGGGGGGGAGGGGAGGAAGGGGACACAGGACAGCTTGCATCTCTCCCCACGCCTCGTCCTTCCTTCCCTTGCAAGGTTCGCAGTGCTGCGTTCGACGTTGGGAGAATACTCCACCTGTTGATTTTTTGCTTGTCGTGCAGCTTTTAAAACCTTGGGAGCCTTGTGAGGGAAAAAGAGGCGGTAAACCTAATGTAAAAACGACATGTAGAAGGTACACATCCCCAAGTAAAAGTATTACAATCGAAAGAATCAGTGCAGAGAAAAGATTCGTGGACATATGAAGCTGACTTTATAGCAAGCAAAGCCATTGTGCCATGTAGCCTAGTCAGGGATCAACTGACCCTTTAAGTTACCAGTGAAGTTGCTGGCAGGCTGCTGTCCTGGGGGGCCACTGGCGGCTTGGAGGAAGGTAGGCCAAGGGGTCCCTGTGGTGTGAGCAGTGTTGCAGGGATTGCTTGGCTAAAGCCCAGGCCATGGAGATGCTGGCAACAAGTGTAGAATCTCCCCTTGGGCACACTGACACTCATTGCTGCAGTCCAACCTGAGCAGTCCCTGCAATGCATCCTGCACTGCAGGGGCTGCACAGCTTAGCTTGCTCCTGTGCTGTTATAACGTCTCAGTTCTGCCCTAATGATTGGTATTGTCTGTGCCAGCAGTGGCTCTCCTGAGTGCTCTTGGGCAAAAAATGCCTTTCCCAAGATCTGTTGCCTCTAGGCTCTTTTAACTCAGTGGTTTTTGATTTTTCCAGACTTGGGCCTGCTATTAGCTCTTAGGTGGAGATATGAAAGCCACTAAACTGCAAGTCTGTGTGACAGGAGAGGAGCTAGAGTTATGATCTTGCTGGTGTCAAGGCCAGAACAGTGAGCGGCAAACAAGAAAGGTGGAAACAGGAAACAAGTCTGGTATCAGGAGATGTACCGTAGTGAGTAATAAGTCACTGGTTTGAGCTGTGGAGAAATTCTCTCCATCACAGAGTAGCTTTATGCTTCTGCTCTCTACACATACATGTTAGCTGTAGGAGATGCTCCTGCTCTCTACACATGCATGCTAGCAGTAAATCTTCCCCAAAAGCAGCATAAAACAAAACAAAAAAACACTGTAGTTCTGTGGGGACCTGTGACTTCCCAAATCTGCTTTAACCTGAGATGGTTAGGATTGAACCTGGGTCTTTCTGTGTATACAATATGTGCTCCACCATTGAGGCATTTCCCCCAGTACACTCCTTTTGGGGGACTACTCAAGTACTGTACTGAAGCCTGTTCTGCTTGCTGGAGAATCTTCAAGGGTGATCTTTGACACAATAGAGTTGTGTGAGATGCTTCTGTCTTAGCTCATTCTTACTTTAGCTTCATCAAGAGTTAGAACAAAAGCCTGCCTATTGTTTTAAGCTGCTAGTTTTAATAACTATTGAATGTGTGTGGTTAAGGTATGTCACCCCAGAAGTACACATAGTGTTCCTTTGCTCAAGGATATAATTCTCCACAGTAGAAAAAATAGTGGATTTGTGGTGTCAATTCAGGGATTAGTGAGAACCATTAAATTCTCTGCTATGGTTTATTGTGCTTTTTGGGTGGTTTACTTTAAGGAACATTTTTTAAAGTAACTTGTGTCTGCATGTTCAAATGTGAACTCTGTTCCCTTCCCTCTCATGGATATACGCTACCCTGAGGCAAATCTAAGAGGCGTGGATTCAGACTAAAATTTATTTGGGCACAAGGACTTCCATCCACCAAACAGGGGGCATTTAGGGCTACTGGGGGGGGGGTGCTTCACAGGAAGAAATCCTTGTACCCTTGCAAACATTAGTCTGTATCTAACCCTCAGTGTTACAGTTAGCTATGTATGTTGTACTTTCAACAACTTCATGTTATGGAAGAGCAGGAACAGTCCTACTGCCCTTCAAGGTCGTGGAATGAGGGAATCTAATTTGAACAGTAATGTTCCAGAGCTGTGTACTTATCTTTTTCTTGGCTTCTGTTCCTTTTGTTTCTCTCTGCTTCATCATAGGATGAAAATGCTTTTCGATAAATGTTTGCACACTTCTCCCCTTCACTGTACTCCTCTTTTCCCTAGATCCAGGTCTGCACAACAGAGTACTTTAGTGCTTATGTCTTAACTCATACCCAGTTTCGAAAACATGAAATGCTTATGACTGTACTCTATTTAGATAAGACATGTATGAAAAAGGTAGAGCAGGATCAGCAAATATATTCTGGTGAATGGGAGATAAATTTATCCAGCAAGTTTATGGTGCATTTGCACAATTAAATTTGTCCTGTTGATATGTATCTTTGGTCATCTTGTTGACAATATCCAGCTACATGCTGGTTCTGTGAATGCTTCACCCTATTCCAGCTTGCTTCAGAATTTTTCAGAAGCAAATACTTCAAAGCCTAGGCTGACCTGCCATCTGTACGAATGGTGAGCTGTTTCCAAGACCAGGATGTTTTTGGATTTTTACCATGATGTGGCAGAAAAATGTAGTGTATTAGAGGAGGGAAAACATCATGCAGCTGCTAAGCATCTGTAGTGCTTTTCAAGTGTTCAAGGTGCTTCATGTTCAGGGCCGGCCCGAGGGCTGCCTTGTGGCGCCCCCCCCCTCAGATGCCAACCTCCCGGTGGGGCCTGGAAACCTCCCAGCTGGGTCCCAGCAGCAGGGCCGGCCGAGAGAGGGCTCCGTTCCCTGCCGCCGCATCCTGCCTGCCCGCCTGCCCAGAGGGGGCCTTTCTGAGCCTGAGCCGCCGCTTGGCCAAGTCCTTCTTAGTCGATAGGGGCCAAACTGCATGCGGTATGGGGAAATTCATGATCGGTAATTTGCTGTTGCTGATGGATTGGGGTAATGACACAAGTTAAAAATGGTTATAGTTTTTTCTGTTTTTTAAAAATGCAAGCGCATCATGGATTTTCATTGCCTGTGTAAGAGAAGCCTGTAGATACCCATATGGTAACTGCATGTTTCTCCCTTGCAAAGTAAATAGTAGTTGAGGAGAAATTGGGAAAATGGCACAAAGGAACGCCGCTGCTGCCACCCCCTCGGGACATTGAGCGGGGGGGGATGGAGGAGACGGAGCTCTTCTCCCCCCCCGCGAGTATCGCGGGTCCCCGTCTTGTTCATGTCTAACCTCTGCTGTCAGTTTCCTAAGTGGCCTAGTGCTAGGGTCCTTCAGCTTTACTTATTGTACTTGCCACTTACTTTTGGAAAAAGCAGCTACTTGCTGCAAAAAAATGAGTGGTTTTTCCCATATAGAAGGAGCCCATGAAAGGAAAAAGCCATAAAGCTCCCATTTCTTCCCCCATGAAAAACCACCAGAAGGGTGGTAGCAGAAGACAAGAAGTGACAAGCTGTCTATCTGAGGAGGAATTGTTGTGGTTTGTAGTGTGGGGGGAGGGAAACGGCTGTCTCTCAGGAAAATGTCCAAAGCTGTGGGGAAGCTGGTCCTCAGCTTCATTAACTGCAGCAGCTTTAAAGATACTCTAAGATTCCGCACACAATTCATTTGTTTCGCTTATACCCCAGTGTTTATCCAAAAAGTGATTTATATAGGTTCCTGTTGCAGGTTCCCATCCATGCCAGACCAGCTTAATTTCTGCAGTAGATCTGCTTCCATATGTGGATCCCCTTGTCAGACTAGGGCAACAGGGAAATTCTGAATACTCTGTATCTTATTCAGACAGCTTCTAACTTCCGTGTAAACATGCAAAAAACTGTGTTCTGAAAAAAAACAATAAAGGCTGTGAACCAAGTCCTTTGTAGCTTTGAAAAGGTATTTTTTCTGTTTCTCTTTTCTGTTTTTTCAGCTGCAGGTGACAATGTATTGAACTAAACATCTTTGGTGTCTGTATATTTACATTCTTGGTAGGTGAAAAAGTATTGTTTTGACTTTCACGTGTGACTGTGATTAGTAACTCTGGACCATCTTTCTGCATCCCTTTATTTCAGATATGCACAAGCTGTGCAATTAGGATGCTAAGCGAGGTCTTCCTGTCACTTCACTTTCTCTTTCCATCTGCAGCTGCCTGCTGATTATCTGTACTTCCCACATTTGGTTTCTGGGGAAATGTGCTTGTATGAAAGAAATTGCTTAGTGATGTTAACCTATTAGAGCACCTAATAAAACAGATTAAGTTAGGAAACACAATACATATTAGCATGTTCAGCATTTTGTAGTCAATAGGCTTTTGAACTGACATTAAAGATAAGACATTTCTTTCTGTCATTGAACTCTGGGAACAAAAAGGCTACATTGGAACCACATTGGCTGATAAAGCTAGTGGCAATCACTTGTTGTGGAGGGTGTTAGGGTGTTCCAGCACAATGGAAAATTTCCATATTATCACTTTCTATTGTGTCAATAGTCATAATATTGAAAGCAAATTGGCGAGCAAAATGTTCTTCACCAAAGGATAGCAGTTGAGAGGAAAAATAAAAGTAGAGGTTAGATTCTTGGGTGGATGGTAGCCTGGCTGAAGCAGCTGCTTTTTGGAAAATTGATCAGCTCCTGTCCCATTTTTTATTCAATCACATAATATGCAGTGATAAAGCTTTTGTAAAACTGTCGCCTAGTAAGCTGTGCACCCAAGCATACTTCTAAAAATATGCGTTCTGAAACTTTGATGCTTTACTAATCAGGATGTTTCTGTTCAAAGTAAGCAGTCTTGTAAAGATCTGAAAGTTCTTTAAAAAGCAACTAATGTGGCTAGCTGCAAGCAATCAAGACCTTAAGAAAACAAAACCCCATGTTTTTGAATTAGAACTTCAATTCTGTTTCAAAATTTTTAAATCCAAATCATATTGCGTTGTTTGTTTGATGTCCCATCCTGTTGATTGTATTGACTTATAATGTGTAAGTTTCCTTGAGTCTCAGTGAGAAAGATGGATTTATAAATGATGTATCCCCCCCCCAAAAAAGTGTGAAATTCTAACTTCTTGCCCACTGTCTCATATGGCTTAAATGGCCAAAGCTAGCTTTTTATTGAACTGAGTTTGTAGAATTCTTGATTATAAAATATGCTCCTAGTTGCTGTGTACAACCTCTGAAACAAGCCTCTCTTAAAGCAGGTGAATCTTTGAGAACTCATACACCATTATCTGGGAACCTGTAGAAACAGCTCAGTGCCAATAGTAGCTGCCTGCTTTACCTTTCCCCAACCTTTTAGAAGTGTATCACTGGGCATGGGTAGAGAATAGGATATTTCAGGATAGAAAGGACAGCACTCCAAATTTTTACTTAGAAAGTTTGAAGTATTAGAACTGCTAAATCATGTTTAGTAGTTGGTTATTATAATTTATGTTTACTGCATCTCTAGGAAAGGCGTAGGGTAGTTACTTGATTATAATGATCCTCAGAAATGTTTTTCTTAGGGGAAATTTCACTGCCCTGGGTAAAACTTGACAGATCTCCATCTGATATTATGAGAGCTGTCACGTGGTTATTAATATCTGATGTGATGTGTTGTACCCAGCTTTCAAATTGGTGGGTGTTTTGGATAGGCAACAGGGAATAGGCCAGTAAAATTTTAAATGTTAACTTCAGTACTGCATGCTTTTCTATGTCTTTCCATCCTACTTCCATGACCAGTCTTAACCAATTGATATCTGTTGTTACCACAGCATATTTCTAGAACTGTTTAATTTATATTTTCTCCTGTGTGTATTCATTTGTTCTTGTGATGATGAGAGCCATTTCCCTCTGGTGTATAGCTTTGTATGTGATGCAGAAATTGTGTTGCATGGAAACCATAGTGCATCTGAATATACGGTTAAAGATGGCATTGACTAACTTCAGACTTGTATCTGTATTCTGGGCACTTCACTGGCAAAGTCATCTCAATTTTTGTCACTGTTCCTTCTGGTTCTTTCAGTAATAAAAGTAAAATTAGACTACAGTAAAAGAGTATCTGAGCTTGAACATGCTTGACAACTTAAGAGCATTTATTTGGGTAAAGTTGCAAATTAGATTATGATAAAATTATTTTGGCAAACACATTCTGTTCTGTTTGACTAAGAGGCATAGTTTCCATTAGCTTCTGATCACTGAGGGAATGCTATAGGTCTCCATACTTTTGAATTCTACTCCAGAGGGTTTTTAACTCCATGCAGTGTTGTCCAGTTTGCTGTTCACTCTTACATACAAGTCAAGGAATAGGGAAATGTTAATGTGCAGCTGAGTTACATGGACTATAGAGGCAAGCTCTGATAAAACTTCTGTTGGAGTTCACACTGGAAGAGTTGGAAGAATCCTTTGTTCATGTGTACATGGGCGGAAATAATATTGGCCCTTCAACCCTTGCCATACCTGATGACTCCTATTAAATTATCCTACTCCTATTATCCACCTTTACTCTCTGTGAGAAAGACAGACTATACATAGTGTAAATAAAATAAAATTAGTTGCTGAACAAGAAGAAGTAACTCTGAGTTTGGTGCACACTAAATACTTGACAGAATTTCTAGTCTTGGAAGCTGTAGCACATAGGCTTGGATCCACCGAAGAAATTCTGTATATGCAGTGGAAGGAAGCTTCTTTGAAAACCTTCCAATGGATCCAAGCCATAATTTGGAACATGAATTTCCCAAGAACTGGATGAAAACATGATATTTATTTATTTATTAGACTTTTACCCCGCCCTCCCGCTGAAGCAGCTCAGGGCGGCTTACAGTAGTTTAAAAACCAGTATAAGAATTAATACAACCTCACATCTAAAAGAATACAATCAGTAAAATAGCCAAATATAACTTATTAAAATTAAAATTACAGTTTAAGCATGGCGGCCATCCATTATAAAGTGCTAGAACGATCAATGTGATCTGGGCTATTAAACGCTTGCCGGAACCGCTCATTCTTTACCGCTCTACGGAATAGTATATGATGATATAGTATATGATGCTAGATGGCATAGATGCTGTTTTGGAGTTCAAATCCTGTTGTGAAAGAGTCAGGGTTGATTTCTTTTAGGATTGACTGATTCCATCTCCTTGCAGTCCAAGGGACTCTCAAGAGACTTCTCCAGCATCGTAATTCGAAAGCATCTATTCTTTGGCGCTTGGCCTTCCTTATGGTCCAACTGTCGCAGGCGTATATTACTACTGGAAATACCATTGCTTTGATCATACCAACTTTTTTTGGCAGGGTGATATCTCGAATGAACAATTCAAAAAGTCCCTAAGAATTTCTGAACGCTGTCTGCTGTTGAATTGCGGAATTGCTAGGTTATCGATCATAAAAACTTCTAAAGCAAGTAAGAGGACTGCATTTCCCTTATGCTTGGATCCCAGGAACGTGAATTCAAGGACTCCAGAAAGTTGTCTAGTTTCAAAACCAAACCACAGCATACGTCATACCCTTTATTTGGACCAACCAAAATGACACAAAATGCTCCAGAATTTTTCATCAGGCTGGGTGTACATACACAAAGAAGGGGAGATGTTTCAGGCCATGATCTATGTTGGGATTCACACCTAATCTTTTTACCTCGGTTTTTACCTCAGAGGGCAGGGAGGATTGCATTATTGCTTTGTTCTTGTGGCCCTTTTTACATGTCCAGGGAAATGCTGATCACTACTTTGGGGTCAGGAAGCAATTTTTCTCCCAGTTTGGCTGGAGATCCTGGAGGTTTTTTGTCATCTTCTGGGCATGGAACAGTGGTCATGGGGTATAGGGCGGTATTTGTGAATTTCCTGTATTGTGCAGGGGGTTGGACTAGATGACCCTGGAAGTGTCTTCCAACTTTGATTCT
The DNA here is from genome assembly GCF_001447785.1 of Gekko japonicus. Taxonomy (NCBI): domain Eukaryota; kingdom Metazoa; phylum Chordata; class Lepidosauria; order Squamata; family Gekkonidae; genus Gekko; species Gekko japonicus. The sequence goes on along the minus strand of NW_015175991.1, from coordinate 294,684 downwards.
TTCATGAAGAATTGACAGTTGAAAGAGTCATGATGTTGTTAGTAAGGTGTTACTGGACTTTTGTTGTATGATTTTAAGGACTTTTCTCATCAGCATCTGTGTGCTCAGTGATTGGTGGGCAAGTAGATATACACTGCTGTCAGGGTGCACATTGGTTTCTGTGAGCAAGAAGAGACAAATGATGTTTCTCCATTGAAATTACAAAGGCCAGCAATTTTCACAGATTCCTTATAGGCCGAGAGCAAAGGAACTGCTTTGTAATCATATTAACAGTTTTCAAGATAAATTTAAGGTGATGCAAGGGATGCAGAGTCAATTAAAGACAGATGGGATAGTTTTAGTAATGCCTAGTTTGTCTCTATGCCTGGGCCAGCTTTTCATTCTGTAACAAAAGCCAGATCCTCTATTGGTATGTAGGGCTCCTGGAAATGCAGTTCCTGCTCCACAGGAAAAAGTACCTCCCCACTTCTCATCCAGAATAACGGTACCGGAGTTAATAATGCAGTGGTTCACTTGCCCTTTGATTCTACGCTGTGTGATGGATGCTTTTATGGGGGGGGGGATACAGAACACTTGCTGCAGTTCTAGAGTCACCATGAGAAATAGATTGTGGGGAAAGATAAAAGCCCAACATGCAGAGGACCCTGAATGGTTGTTAAGCATGACCATTATTTAGTTGTGTCTGCGGTATAAATTCAGGATAATTAAGCTTCCTTTTTAATTGTGGCTAATACTTTCAAAGAAAGGTAATAAGAGTAATGCAGTGACATTGGGTTGTGTCCAATAAATTCATGGAACCCTGGAAGTTGCTTCAGAGGTTTTAGGGTGCTCTGGAACAATGAAGGATGTAGCATATGGCACTGCAGCTCAAGAGGTAATTGGTAGGTCACCTCTCCTTTTGGAATCAACAAAGCAAGAGCTCATGCAAGAAGCGGATGTGTTTGCGTGTATTTCTTCTGATTTTTCATTCTTGCTGCTGCAGCACCCTATTCCTTATGCTCTATTTCAGGACCTTGAATGGAATTGCTGGATTCCAGTTTTAAAACAATACTTTGATGATGTTTTCTTCTTGCATTTCAATCTGTTAATTAATTGAAAAATAGCAAATAGGTTATGCATAATTTGTCTTTTTGTGCCAAACTCAACATTATAAAAGACCCAGAACCGCTTCCACTCTGGTTCCTTCTCTGCTCCCTTGTAGCATGAACATGGCATGATGTGATGTCATTAAACGGTATGTCTCCTTGCCAGCCAATAATGTGAAGCAACAGCTGAGAAATACACAGTGCAGAGATGTTGTATCATGCTTTGTTTGTGTTGAATACTGTGAGAGGGAGGCTTGGAGTGACAGCTGATCGGGATCTTTTGTGATGTCTGGTTTGGCCCTAATACTGTGCAATGTGTATAGATTATGCAACTGCACACAGCTTTTCAAATGACAGTGCTGTTCTTTTTGGAATCAACAATACCTGAGGCAAGACATGTCAAGCTGCAAAGCTAAAAATAGTGACACTGCTTGATGTTCTTCGGCACAAACTGCTGCTTATAGTTAACATGCTAGTATTATTGCAGCCTAATTTTTTAAAGTAGAGTATATAGATGAGGTGTGAAAGCTAATGCCTTAGAAAGTCTTTGGGAAACAATTTGTATTTGCGTAACACTGACAGTAAATTGTACACCCTAAGAAATGACAAAATATTGATGCATCTGGGACAAGAAATTAGCTGCATATGAATAGACCTCAGGTAGAGCAGGTGTGTGTGGCAACAGTCTACTGAATTAGGTTCAGATTAGAAGATAGGTTACTTGCTGCTAAGTTCAGGTCAGTAGGGAGAAAGAGAGAAACACCACACTGCATCCATAGTCAATAACCCATGGTGTTTTTCAGTTGAATACCAGCAGTTCAGGTTGTGGTCTTTTTCTATTTCTATTAATAGTTCTGAAAGTTTTCTTAGGTTGCTTTGTACCCCTGTTCACTGGCCTCTCTCTAGAAAAACGTCTTAGTGCCACTGATACTAAGTCCCTTCCAGCCTAGGGGTAAGATTGATAAGAACTTGGGTTCAGGGCCATTTGAGTGGTGGGATGAGGAAAATCAGTGGGATACAGTGATTCCCGGTTATATATTATATCGGAAGGATGGGGGGGAAGGTTTGGAGGTGGGGTGGCTCTGTATGTCAGAGAGGGTATACAGTCCAGTAAGACTGAAAGGGAAAGTGAATTGGATTTCCTTCTGGAAATGCTATGGGTTGAAATGGTGGGCCAAAAGGAAGCTTAACACTGGGAGTTTGTTATCGCCCACCAGATCAAAAGATAGAGGAGGATTATAAAATGATGAATGAATTAAAGATAGCGGCTGGACAATAAAACTGTGTCGTAATAGGTGATTTTAACTACCCACACATTGATTGGGTCAATATGTGTTCTAGTCGAGAAAAAGAGATTGAGTTTCTAGACACTCTAAATGACTGTGCTGTGAAGCAGATGGTCATGGAACCTACCAGAGGAGAGGTGATCCTTGATTTGGTCCTAAGTAACACTCAAGACCTGGTGAGAGATGTAAAAGTGATTGCACCGCTTGGGAACAGTGATCATAATGTTATTGACTTCAACATTTGTATAAATAGGGAATTGGCCAAAAAGACTGACAAAACCACTTTTAACTTTAAAAGGGGTAACTTCTCTGATATGAGGGGACATGTGGGGAGGAAAATGAAAGGAAAAGCAGAAAGGGTCAAAACCATTGGGGAAGCTTGGAAACTGTTTAAAACTACAATTCTAGAAGCTCAAAAAAAACAGGTATAGGAAAAAGCCTGCATGGTTAACAAACAAAGTAATGGAAGCTGTAAAAGGTAAAAAGGATTCCTTTAAGTGGTGGAAAGCTAGTCACAGTGAGGCTGATAAAACAGAACACAGGCTATGGCAAATAAAATGCAAGTCTGTGGTCAGGCATGCAAAAAGGGAATATGAGGAGCATATAGCAAAAAATGTAAAGACCAACAATAAAACTTTCTTCAAATACATTAGAAACAGGAAACCAGCCAGGGAGGCAGTGGGGCCCTTGGATGACCAAGGGGTAAAAGGAGTACTGAAGGATGATAGGGAAATGGCTGAGAAGCTAAATGCATTTTTTGCCTCCGTCTTCACTGTGGAAGATGAGAGGTGCTTGCCCACTCCAGAGCCGCTGAGTTCGGGAGGGGTGTTGAAAGACCTGAGTCAGATTGAGGTGACGAGAGAGGAGGTCCTAAAACTGATAAACAACTTAAAAACTGATAAATCACCAGGCCCAGATGGCATACATCCAAGAGTTCTGAAAGAACTCAATTGTGAACTTGTGGATCTCCTGACAAAAATATGTAATCTCTCCTTAAAATCAGCCTCCATTCCTGAGGACTGGAAGGTAGCTAATGTCACTCCCATCTTTAAAAAGGGTTCCAGAGGAGATCCGGGAAATTACAGGCCTGTCAGTCTGACGTCGATACCGGGTAAATTGGTGGAAACCATTATTAAGGAAAGAATTAGTAGGCACATAGATGAACAAAACCTATTGAGGCAGACTCAACATGGGTTCTGTAAGGGAAGATCTTGTCTCACTAACCTGTTAATGTTCTTTGAGGGGGTGAACAAACATGTGGACAAGGGGGATCCAATAGATATTGTTTACCTTGACTTCCAGAAAGCTTTTGATAAAGTTCCTCATCAAAGGCTCCTAAGCAAGCTCAAAAATCATGGGATAAAAGGACAAGTCCTTTTATGGATCAAAAACTGGCTAATTAATAGAAAACAGAGAGTGAGTATAAATGGGCAGTTCTCCCAGTGGAGGGGTGTAAGCAGTGGGGTACCACAGGGATCAGTACTTGGTCCACTGCTTTTTAACTTGTTCATTAATGATTTGGAGTTGGGAGTAAGCAGTGAAGTGGCTAAATTTGCGGATGATACGAAGTTGTTCAGGGTGGTGAAAACCAGTGAGGATTGTGAGGCACTCCAAAGGGATCTGTCAAAGTTGGGCGAGTGGGCGTCAACATGGCAAATGGGGTTCAATGTGGCCAAGTGCAAGGTGATGCACATTGGAGCCAAAAATCCTAACTATAAATACACGTTGATGGGGTCTGAACTGGCAGAGACAGATCAAGAGAGAGATCTTGGAGTTGTAGTAGATAACTCACTGAAAATGTCGAGACAGTGTGTGACTGCAATAAAGAAGGCCAATGCTATGCTGGGGATTATTAGGAAGGGTATTGTAAACAGATCAGCCAATATCATAATGCCGCTATATAAATCAATGGTGCGACCTCATCTGGAATACTGTGTGCAATTCTGGTCACCACACCTTAAAAAGGATATTATAGCTTTGGAAAAAGTGCAGAAAAGAGCAACTCGAATGATAAAAGGGTTGGGCCACTTCACTATTAGATATATAGATATGGAGCAGAGGTCCATCAGTGGCTATTAGCCACAAGGTATAGATAGGGACTCTGGGGCAAGTGATGCTCTGTCATCTTGGTGCTTGGGGGGGTCAACAGTGGGAGGGCTTCTAATGTCCTGGCCCCACTGGTGGACCTCTTGATGGCACCTGGTATTTTTGGCCACTGTGTGACAGAGTGTTGGACTGGATGGGCCTTTGGCCTGATCCAACATTGGCGTCTCTTATGTTATGTAACTCCCAGAATGTCATGGTTGACAAAGAATACATGCTGAAATAGTTGAATACTGCTTTCCAATGAAACATGAATATAGCCTGTATCTGAAAGGAGTTTATGGAAACAGAACCATACTTTGGGATTGAATGTCTTCTATTGAGCTTTATAGCCTTCCATGCAGACTCTAACCCAGTCTGTGACAATGAAAATAATTTATGGGCAAGTTATTATTATTATTTTGCTTCATACATTATTCTCTGTAACGATCTTGACAATTATTGTCAATTTATCTAATTTGAATCAGAAAGACACAGCTTTGGTGAAAACTAGGATTGCCAGGTTCCCTCTGGCCACTGGTGGGGGATGGGGGGGGGCTAGATCCAGGTTGGGAAACTCCTAGAGATTTTGGGGGAGGAGCCTGGGGAGAACAGGGACCTCAGTGGGGCACAATGCCACAGAGAGTCCACTCTCCAAGCAGCCATTTTCTCCAGGGGAACTGATTTTTGTAGTCTAGAGATAAGATGTAATTCCGGGGGATCCCCAGGTTCCACCTGGAGGCTGACATCCCTTGTGAAAACCTAACAACTTGGAACACAGAAAAAGATCACAGCAAGGTTTGCTGTGCCGTGACTTGATCCCAGTAGGATTATCGTGCCCCGTTATAGAGTAGGAAGAGGAAGGAGTGTGCAAGTCTTCTGGAACTTTGGCCCCAGCCAAGATTGCATTTTAAGCCCCCTGTAGTGTGCCTACAAACAAATAAGCTCATACTCATTGGGAAGGGAAATAATCTTTTGTCAAAGGGTTGGATCCTGTGTAAATTCCATGCATGGAAGCGCAGCTCCCCCTTCTCCACTGCAGCATGAAATGCCTTCAAATGCCTGAAATACTGTGGGAAGAAAGGGGGTGGGAGGGGGGGTGCTTTTGGGGGGGGGGGGGGGGGTGAGCAAAGAATTGCTTCCTCCATTGCATGCACAGATCTCTTCCACATCCCAAAGTCCTCCAATATTCATCCAACCCTTTCTCCACTATCTAATGCACACAGTGGTTGTATTTTGAGATGGATTTCACCATGAATTTAAGCAGATTTCTCACCACTACTATTATAGCCACTTGTATTATATACATTAATATATTTATTAACTATATTAAGCAGCAGTAATTTTTTTAAAACCATGTTATAGATAATTGGGAAACATTCACTATTTTAGGTTCTAAATACTAGGTTCTGTTGATGCTTTTGGCAGTTTATAGGACAATTGTAAAGCAATTTTAAGCTTAAATTTTCTTTGATAATTTAAATGCTGCATGGTTAAAATAGACAAATTTAGGTCCCATGTACTGGAGGATTATATGGTAACTATGCTTCTTATGGCTTATATTAAAGAACAAAGAAGTTTGAGATGCTTTCCAATGCATTGCCTCTCAGACTTAACTCAAGTTTTCTTCCAAACAGAAATCTCCAGAAGTTAAGTCTCTTCGGTGATATAAACATTCTACAACAACATGGAAGTATATCGAATACATACCTCAGCAAGGTGGATCCAGATGGCAAAAAGATTAAACAGTAAGTTGTCAATAAGTGGTGGTTAAACCAGTTGAATATTTTGCTTTACCCAAACTAGACTGTTAATGCTCTATCAAAATAGAAAGAGAATAGAATCCACAGAATTCTGTCTTCTGTGGCCACTGTACGAGCTGGGTTGAACAGATTTGTTTTCACAGTATCCCATGCATTCTTTGCTGCCACATTTTCTTTTGCATACTAAACAACCCTTTTTCTCTGTGTAATTGCTCTAGAACATGAGCTGTTTGCAAGAGGTAGGAGCTGAGTGTTTTGCAGGGTGGGAAACTACCATTCTAGAGGACACCTGGAGGGGAATCAAAAGCCATTTTGTCCAGTCCTCTGATGCAGCAAGTCAACTCAGTCTTCCAAGAAGCATATACTTTATTGTCAGTACTATTGGTCAGGAACACAAGCACTGTTAGGAATGAGTAAAAAGGAAAAGCTTACTGAGATATACAGAGTTCAAACGACCCCCCCACCCACCCTTGGGCCAATCGGCCTGATTCCCACAGGGCGGGAAGGAATAACCGATGCAGCTGAGCTGGGAAACGGAACCAGTCACACGGTTGATTAATATGAAGATACTACAACTAGACAGTGTAACAGAAAATCTTTATGCCAATAAAGGTATTGTATTTGTATTTGTAACAGAAAATCCATTCTGCCCATTTCAAACGTTTCCGTGGTCATGTGGCCGGCATGACTAAACACCAAGGCGCACGGAACGCTGTTACCTTCCCACTGAAGTGGTACCTATTTATCTACTTGCAATTTCTTGCTTTCGAACTGCTAGGTTGGCAGGAGCTGGAACTAGAGACGGGAGCTCACTCCGTCATGCGGCACCCAGGCCTCGAACTGCTAAACTACTGACCTTCCACAGCCTGCAGTTCAGCGTCTTAACCACTTGAGCCACCGCAGCTCCTTATTCTTTCATATTCAGCTTTAAACTTTAAATTAAGTGACAATCCCATGTGATTTATATACATGTGTGAATGAGGGCTAATTTTTATTCTGGGTATCTAATTTAAATTGTACTCCAAATGAGACAATCAGAGAATATGACTGTTATTGAGTACATCGTGCAAAAGTGATCTGTAGCAATTGAGGGCAGTCAGGCTGAGCATGTCAAGCCGTCGTGCACAGTTTGAAATGGGCAGAATGGATTTTCTGTTACACTTGTTCAAAAAAATGAGGAAAAGAACAGCACTTGTTGAAGGCCAGCCATCTGTTGTTGATGGAAGAGCCATGTTGGCGATTTCTCCCTCCTCCTCCTCACTGCATCTCACCAGCCTGTGGGGCTATTTTTCCACACAGCCCTGGGAATTGACTTTCCTGGAGCTGGAAGGGACTGCTGGAAGGAGGGGAAAGTGGGGAAGATATGTGATCATGTGCAAGTGCTCAGCTGGATCCAACCGACATGTCTACTAAATTAGGTTCTGAATTTTTAAAAAATTTGTGCAGTGACAGCTGAATTTGTATTTAATGGGATTTTTGTTGATTGTGTTTTATTGCAGAATACAGCAACTGTTTGAAGAAATATTGAGTAACAGTAGGCAACTGAAATGGCTGTCATGTGGGTTCATGCTGCAAATTGTAACCCCCACATCACTGTCATCTCTCTCAAACCCCATTGCCAACACCATGGAACACCTGAGTTTACTGGACAACCACATCCCTGGTAATACCACTCTTATCACTGCAGTTGAATTGGAGCGCTTTGTCGGCCTCCGCTCACTTGCCTTGGATTTCTGTGATTTTACAGCAGAAATGGCAAGAGTCTTGGCTGATAATAACCATGTGCCTTTGCATCGACTGTCTCTTCTGGTCCACAACATTTCTGTAATGCACAAGTCCTTGGAAAATATGCCAGAAGATGAGGACTGGAAGGCACTGACACGCAACAGCACTAATCTTCGGGTCTATGTAATGGCTTTTGATATCAAGAGTGATGATATGTTAAGGATTCTTAAGCCCAGTATCCCACTGGAGAGGATTCACTTTGACAGCTACATCACTTGTGTTTCAGGAGCGGTTGTTGATCTCATATCTAGGCAGTATGATAAGTTTCTCACTCACTTCATACTAATGAATGATGTGATAGATACGTCTGGCTTCCCAGATCTCAGCGACAACCGGACCGAAGACCCATTGGTTTTGTTGGCCTGGAGATGCACAAGGCTGTCTCTTCTGGCAGTGCACGGTAGGCAAATTATACAAGTGCACAACTTCAGCAATTTAAAAGCTAACGGGCATGTATGTGAATACACACATGCAGAGGTTCTTTTTCATATGGGGGGTGGAAATCAGATGTGCAGGCAGGAATTTTACCTTACGCTAATCTCAGGCATGACTTGAGATAGTCTGTACAAATTAGTCAGGGTTATGTTTGAAAAACCATTATACACAAGCGTCACAGTTGCAAAACAGGTGTGAGTTTTGCAAGAAATCCGGATCTCCACTGTTTGAATGTCCTTACTCAAGTCATGCGCTACTGATTCCTCTGCAGCCATATTAACCCTTGCTTGTGTGTTTAAGATCTCTGGCTGTTTTAACTCTTATGCAGAATACTTTCCATCTGATATTTTAAATGCTAGTGTATATGTATACAAGAAGTCAAGTGTAGAAGTGTTATGGGGAAGGGGGGGAGAGCAGCCTTGTAAAATAGCAAAAAACTGTTTGTGTAGCACACGTATCATTTTTATGAGCTGAGAACGTAAACAAGCCAATTACAAGAGAAGTGGTTATATGAAACAACTGTGGGGTTGGGATGGGGGAAGGGGAAGAAATCTGAAGTTCAGCAAAATTGTAATGGCTGTTTTTTGTTTGGTTTGGTTTCAGGTTACACAGTTTGGGCTCACAACCTGATTGCAATTGCTCGTCTTCGTGGCTCTGATTTGAAAGTGCTTGAAGTCACAGAAGAAAGCATTGATTTTGACCAAGGTGAACTGGCTGATCAGGATGTCGATCCAGTACATAATCTCATTGAGCAGGTATCCCTTGGACTGGGTCGACCTTGGCATGCAGTCATGGACATAGAATTACTCAGTGTCTTTACTGAGCCAACTCGTCATTTTTACAGAGAAATGCAAAGCTTCAGTGAAGGCATTTAGCTCTCTTTATTTACAGTTCCTGTGGTTACATATGCAAGTAGGGTCCTATTATGTTTTCAGTAGTGTGAATTTAATCCCTCTTGTGCTGTGTTTAATCAGTATTAGCTATATAGAATTATATGTATATTCTACTTCTTGATCAAAGAACGTAGTCGGGTATTGGTTTAGAAGCTGAAAGTGGCAATGCTTAGGGCTTTCACGGTTAATGGACTTGTCTTTAAAAAAAAAAAAGAAAGAAAAAACTCAGATGTGGCCGAAGGTTGTCTGAGGTTGCCGGCTAACTTTCTTTTTTGAACTGAGTAACTCTGCAACTTCACTGATTTTACCTGTTGTCGGAGTTCTTGTGCTCGGGAGCCAAAAACGTTTACTATCCATAGCCCAGTGGATTTGAATGCAGTCATTGTCATGTTATCTGGTAGCATGCTACTTTAGGCTTAAAAGAAAATCAAGACGACTATCCAATACCATTTACTGTAAACCTTTTGCTTTCATTTCACATACAATATCCGAAGCATGAAATATTGCCACTCTGCAATCTCTTCCTTCAATATGAAACGGTAGTTTCTAGCACTGTGTAGCTTCTTCAGATGTTTTCCTCACTCTGAAGGCTATAAGTTGTAGTTCCATTGTAAATGAATTGTAGCTTCTTTTTCTCGTGGTCTGTCAGCTTCTCCGTACAAGTTAGCTTTGGGCCCAGATTTAAAAGGAAATGTTAAGTCTCTATGCTCCGAAGGGGTAAAACCATAACAAGTTAGATATAAATTTATAAGTCTACTTTGCTTACAAACAAACATTAGTCGTGAAATCCCTAGCAACTAAGTCACTGGATTTTCTCTGTCAGCGCCTGTGTCAGCTGCCAAAGAATAGATTAAAACGAAGAAGTGCCCACATGCTGGCAGAGGCAGGCCAATTTTTGGCCAGCCAGATACTGCTAGATTGTAATATATAAGGTCGAATTTCGACCTGTGGTACACAGCTGTGCTGTGGCTCAGTCAGCAACCTCAGAACTCTTAAACATGCACCTGTTTCACTGTGAATAGTGAATGTAAAGGAAGGAAAGGAAAACAGATACAAACCTTATTCTATCACAGGTATGAGCTGCTATGATGCATGAAGAACATTCCATGAAGTATGTTTTAAAATCTTGTTATATCTGAGAGGCTTTAAAAGCCGATATAAACTGTTTCAGGGCAACCGCGGTACAGACGTGGTCTCTGTGAGACTTCCACCTGACCCAAGTTTTAAGTGGTACGAATGTTGTGCATTTAATGTTAAAGGACAGTCTGCAATAATAAAAGTAAGTGGCCAACGTGGGTGCCCAGCAGTGCTGAGACCTGGCTGCCATATTGTAAGCTTTGGAAAACACAATTTATGCAACAGATGTCCAGATATGATTCTATTTATGGAAAAGTTTATATGTGTTTTACAAATGGTTTTACCATCTTATATTAAAATGACCTTTTGACAGGTGTGCGCTGTTTTGTCTCCAGTGAGCACATACCATGCGGATTTTATATGTACATCAGTAGAGTGAATCCACTGGCACAGTGTGTGTATATGCCAGATGTGGTGAGATTTTATCTTATAAATGTGATCAGACTTAAAGTATCTCCTGACAGAAAATGTAAGGAAACCAGCTGAGTGTTTGACTTGATGACTGATGTTGTATGGTTTATGTTAAATGTATATTCTTTTAATCAATGAATAAAGCATTAAAATTGATGGCTGCAAAATATCTTATTAGATCAACATGGTCATTTTAGCATCAGACATATCACACAATTGTAAACTGCTTGCTTTTTTAAAAGTGCAGTAAGTGCTGTAGTCCGAAACAATCCACTGGTTTAGTTTTTAATGCTGTATGAGCATTTTAGGAAAATAACCGGAGCAAAAGAGCAGACTTGTTGGTATAACTTATATATTGTTGGCAGATCTTAAAGTTTAATATATAGTATATATGAAGTATAATATATTATATAAAACATATCAAATCCTTCCAGCAGTAATTGCTCATATCAAAACCTGATGTTCTAGGAAACTATTAATAACCTCTCCCCTTATTAAATGAACCAAACACCTAATATACTTTTGGCTTGCCATTTTATCTATTAATGAATTTTACAGTGTTGCACACTCTACAGGTATATTTTAAACTGACAATGGGTAACTTGCATAATTTTTGTGTAAAAAAATCTATTTCCCTTAGCAATGTGTTACTCTCCCTCTCACTTCATTACAGCTCTACAGAACACACTTAGGGCATGATGTGGCCAAAATTGTTCGTAAGGCCTACTGATGGTGGGCGTGTTAGGAACAGGCTTAACCATCCTACTGAAATCAATTGGACTAAGCAGCTAACTACACATTGCTCCCAAAGACTTGCCCCTGAGCCCTGATGCCTTTTTTGCAACACCATGGGGAGAGAAGCCACTTGGGGCAATCTGGATTGGCTGTGGGTAGAGAGAGGTTTCAGCACCCCACTGTCTGCTGCTTCCCTTGAAATCCTACAGCAGCTGGTTTAAAAGTATTGGTGTTTATATATTTGTTTACAAAATTTATGTCCTGCCTTTCTTTCCTGATCAGGGCCACAACTACATGTGAAGACTTGTTTGACTTTCACTAGATCAGTGATAGTCATTGGCTTGGGAACCACATGTGGCACTCTAACTTGTCACCTGTGGTTCATCTGTCTGGTGGTGGAATTAGCCACGGGGGAAATGCACAGTGGATGCCAACAACATCAGCAGTGGGACACATGTCAGTCATGTTCGCAACCAGGTGCAGCAGGCCCCACACCCTCTGCAGTGGCAGCCAAGACTACAGCAGAACAGCTCCTGGGATGGGGTGTGCCTGAGCAACACCAGGGAACAATCAGCTTGGCTGGCCCACCAGCCAGGCAAGGGCTAGTGATAGAGAGAGCAGGTGGCCAGCACCAGGGAAGGGAGTGGAAAGGGCCTGGAAGCAGGGTTGGCCAAGCAAACAGGGAGGGCTGGGGAGGCAGAATCCCATTTAAGGAAGATTCGGAGGCAAGGACAAAGGATGCTCTAAGGTGGAGAACGCAGGAGTCCTGGTGAGAGGGTTGAACAAGATGGTGCACCTCCCACCCCTCCCTTTTCCATTCTGAGGCCTTATGAACTGTCTTTGGGGAATGAGACAGGATAGAGGAAGGCAAGCTGGCCCAGGTGGACAAGGAGGCATGCCACATCTTCTGAGCACTATTCTCCAGTGTGGCACTTGCCCCATGTTCTAGGATAGAATAGCAAAGCTATTGCCCAGTAGGGCTTGACTAACAGGTGGTTTCCACCTCACAGTACTGGAGGGTGGATAAGTGGCAAACCTTCCTGAGCTGAGGTGGACAAGGAGGCATGCCACATCTTCTGAGCACTATTCTCCAGTGTGGCACTTGCCCCATGTTCTAGGACAGTGGGCAAAGCTATTGCCCAGTAGGGTTTGACTAACAGGTGGTTTCCACCTCGCAGTACTGGAGGATGGATAAGCGGCAAACCTTCCTGAGCTATGTGTGGGCCTTGTGATAGGAATGGAAGCAGATGACCATTCTCCAACAGTCCCTTCTCTGCAGGCTCTGCACTCTCATCCCAGTATCTAGGCAATTGCAGAAAGAAATGAGAGGAAAACCTGGGAACAGGCAAGCTGGCCATATACCCTTTCTCCACAGCCAGCATTCTCTCTTCCAAGCACCTTGGTTATCTCACTCACTCACGAGCTACTGTGCTTCGTGCTGAGGAGAGAGCAAGGCTGATAGGAAGCCATTCTACTCACTCCAGATACGCAATAGCAGACTGATTTCAGCAGTAGTGGGGAGAGAATTCTATTCTGAGTACTCTGGTAATCTAAAGTGTTAGTTTGATATATATATCTGTATCTTACATGTTTGGGGTGGTGCACAGGACACACAGTCATGTGGCTCTCCATGAGCAGCACCACTGAGCTAGATCATGTCTTTGTTGCTTTGGCATATGCAGTAAGTTGCAAGTCCTTGGCTTACAAAGCTTTTTACTCCTTGCCTGGGAAGAGAATGTTTAATAGCAACAATCAGGAGGGCAGAAGCCAAACATCCTGAAGCCTGGAACCAAGACGTGGTAAATTTTCAGTTTTAGTCTCAGCAGAAAACTTCTTGGAACAGGAAGACATCATCCAGCCATACCTTGGAGCTGCAGAGAGTAGATTCAAATCCAGTAGCACCTTAAGAGACCAGCCAGATTTTCAGGGTTTGAGCTTTCAAGAAAACTCATGCCCTGAACATCTTGTTGGTCTCTAAGGTGTTACTGGATTTGGCTCTAAGGTCTCTCAAGAGTATTCACAGCATGTACCTTTTGAACAGGTGGTTAAAGAGTGGCAGGCACAAGCCATGCAGAACGTAAGAGAAATTATAGAACCTTTCCCCCTTCTCTTCCCATATAGTGTTTGACATTCAGTAATATTAATGTTAATATTGTTGTAAACTGCCCTGAGCCCTGCTTGCAGGGAAGGGTGGCCTATTAAATCCAATTTAATAAATATTTCACTGCATTTTCAATATATTATAAGAAATTGGTAACAAACGATGGAAATACAATAAGTGAAAACAATGCTTTTCCTGGAAAATCTATAGCAGCAAAAATGAAATTACTGTATTTAAGATGAACATCAAGTCTAGCCCAGAATTTAGGATGTTTAGGCATCTTAAAAGTAAGCAGGACTTTGTATTTGTGGCTATTGAAGTTGCCAGTATTGCACAAGATTTAGTAAAATTAAGACCCTCCCCGAGGCTATCCAGCTTTCTGATTTACCAGCAGTCTTACCCCCCCCCCAGTACCACATTCAAGAAGCTCTCAAAATCACCTAGCAGCTGTTCCTTTTTCAAACATGCAGTCTATGGTTATGACTTATACATGAAGGCATTTTACAGTAAATATATGACTGTAATTAGTAGAGAGAGTACTTGGTTTTGGAGTTTTGGAATATGACAAGTACTGCATACCTTACCTGATAATACCCCTTCCTATTACAACAAGCCTGCTTGATCAGACCAGTGGTCCATCTGTTCCAGCATCCTGTCTCACACAGTGGCCAACCAGTCCCTCTGGAGGGCCAGCAACAGGGCATAGAGACCAAGACCTTTCCCTGATGTTGCCTCCTGGCTCTGGGATTCAGAGGTCTAGTGCCTCTGAATGTGGAGGTTCCTCTCAGTCACCATGGCTAGTAGCCACTGATAGACCTAGCCCCCATGAATTTATCTAATCTCCTTTTAAAGCTGTTTATTCCTATGGCCCTCACTATATCCTCACACAGCAGATTCCACATTTTAATCACTCTCTGTGTAAAGAAGCTACCAGTCTGAAGTATTATTAAAGCTAATATTGTCTTTATGTAATATATTTCTGTGCTGCTTTATTATCCTTCCAATAAAGTTTATAAAAAATTTAAAAGCCTCTCAAACTTCAAAACATCAAAATAACAAGTTTCCATTTTAATCAGAGCTTAACTATGTTATGTTTTTACTTTCCTCCAAAAGGGGACAAGATGCAGTCAAGGAGAGGGGAAGAGAGCATTCCAAAATACTGATGCAGCCAAAGCTTTCATAGTTAGAGCAGATGTACAGACTGAAATATTAGTCCTGAATCCCCAAACAATGGTGATTTGAGCAGGGTTTAAGTGTAGGAGGGATCCATACATGGAAAGGCACTTCCTAATGCTCAAGGACCCCGTGTATTTATTTAAAAAAAGGATGACCTCCCAGTTCTGCTGAGCCAAACACCACATGGTGGAAAGCCCTTTTACAAAACCATGTTCTCAAAACAATACAGCCACTCTCTTACCAGCTACAGTTTAAAACACTTTTCCTCTGTACATGATCTACAAGGTCAGGTCTCAGAGGGTAGCTGATTCTATAGAGCCATTCCCCAAGTCCTACTCAATCTCACACCTTGATGGGAAAGGACTTTGTGTCTGACAGCAAGAAACATTCTTATTCATTCGTAACTGTTAAATAGACCAGCTGAACAGGGGTAGGAAGGGGGCCTAGAAAACCTTTGAGTTACTTGTATAAATAAAAAAGCCCAGTGTCACACAAGCTTGAATTTTTGGTATTCAGTTGAAAACCACCATTGACTGTTACTGTCTTTTGATCCAGAAATCCTTTGCATTGGAAAGCACAATACTAGTTCAATTTTATGCTGGATGTGACAGGACTGCATTAGAAATATAATTCTTTGATGCCACTCAAGCAATTTAGAATTCCTAGGGCTCTACTACTGTATCTTAGAGACCAATCAGCACATTACCTGGCTAGCACTCTAAGGCAATCTGGAAGTTAGCAGACCACAGGCAACAACAGCTCCATGATCTCATGGCCTTCCCCTGAAATGGAGAGTCTCTGCCCCCTTTCCTATAAAACTGAGGTGGGAGCTCCTTTTTCACATTCGCTAGGTGGCATAATAAGAGGCCCCCCCCCCTTACAAAGTAAGTCTTAAGGTACTATTGGCCCAGACCATTTAGGACTTCCAGGATCAAAGCTACAACTCTAAAGTAGGCTTGGAAATAACAATAACCCATAAAGCTGTTACCAGGTAAGTATCGCATGCTCCCAGTCTCCCATCAAAACGGGAGTAGCGACAATTTGACCTAGTTTTATTTTATTTATTTTATTATTTATTTCTTTGATTTATACTCCGCCCTCCCAACGGCTCAGGGCGGCTTACATATGGCAAAGCCAGAGTAAAATACAATAAAACATATGATAAGCTACATATTTAAAACACAATAAAACCATCCTATTTACACGGTGCTGAGCCTATATTTAATCCTCCAAGATGGGAACAAAATTTGATGGCCAGCTCTCTCGGCAATGCGGTCTCCTGCTACACTGTTCTGCCAGGCCGGGCCAGTCCCCCTTTAACAGGGCTGCTGATGGCGCACTACCTCGTTGGTAGGATAGTGGCGGCGGCCGCTCCTACTCAAACGCCTGGCGGAAGAGCTCCATCTTACAGGCCCTGCGGAACTGCATAGTTGAAACTGCTAGATAATCTCTGTCAAGTTTAAGAGTTGTACCAGGGAGACCTCTCACCACCAGCATCCCCCCCCCCCCCAGTATTCAAAAAAGATTGCAACATATTCCTAATCAAGACAAGAGGTGGCATGCTCTAGTCTAACACAGCCCCTCACTGAAAAACTGCCTGCCCTTTTATAAGGTTCACATATAGGTATGCTCTGTTACTGGAGAAGCAACCTGCACACTCACAAACAGCACAACCCTAAACAGAGTTACACCCTTAGAAACACACTGACATCATTGGAGTTGGGGTATAACTCTGCATAAGAGTGTGCTGTTCGACTGCCTGAATAACTGGCCTCTACCTCAGGTAATGGAGAGAAGATGCTACATAACTTGCTACCAGGAGATGTAGACGTAGTAAAAGTTTGACTACTTCAGCTTCATTTTTTGAAAGCAACTGTAAGTGCTTGTTTTAGGGGGAGGAAATGTTCAAAAGTCAAAATGAAACTTGTGACCATTTCAAAAACCAGGCAGGTGGGGACAATGCTTGCAGTGGTGGTGCTTCTTTGGTTAAATCTCTGTTTCTCTTCAGGGCCTCTATAGATGCCTACAGTATATTCCTTAGTTTAAAATATTTCAGAAATTCTTTCATCTGGTAACTCATAACATGTAACCCCATGTGCTTCACAAGTTTGTTATACCTTCATAAGAAATATGTCAGAATTGCTTTAACAAATAAAATATGGAACAGAGAGCACCTAATTAACAGCAGAAATAGCAGGCAGAACTCTTAGCTTCAAAACCAGAATTCTAACTCTAAGAAGTAGGTCAGGCTGACCGATTATTATGACTGCTTTACGGCCACCTGATAAGCTTCACAGCTGAGCAGGAACTAAAAACTGTATCCATCTAACTGTTACACTCAGTATAGCACTGACTTCATGAGACTTAGACGGATTTCACTCTACTTAGGATGGCACTGCTAGTAACTCTCTTGTTCCATTTCACAGCATTCTTTTAAGAACGTATACACCTGAACTTATTGGTGGAACTTAATTTTTTTAATCAAGCCCACAATTGCTTAAATATCATATATACAGAGTAGCAGCGTATATTCTCTTTTCAAATGATCTGCTTGTGTTGCACTGACAGAAGTGTACTTCTCTGCTGTTCCCACCAATGTTGAAGATGCGGAACTTCTGTGCACAGCCCCCCCCCCCCAAGAAACCTCATCTAGCCCGTGCCTGACAGCAGTGGCTTTCATTCTTGCTTTGAAACCCCTTTGCAGTTTTGCAGGAACTGCTGATCCATCAAGCACAGCACTGTCTGCTGCCTGGAAGCTCTCCATAGTCACAGAGCTGAAAGTATTGGGGAATGAACATGTTCTCTTATATGAGCAAAGCAGATAAACTGCCTCTGATCTGTGGCCCACTTTCAGCATTCTATTCCCATGTGATGGCAGATTTTGGAGTACAGCTCAAGTGGTAAGGCACTATTGCAGGGAGAGCAGGTGATCATGCAGCTAGCATTTTTGGTAATCAAAGATACACAAACAGTTTTGAACAATTCAGTGAGAGAACTGGTCCATGTCTGATGAATTTATAAGAAATACACATGAAAATACATTCGAGGGAGAAGGAGAGCTGCGCTGCTAGTCTTGTGAAGTTAAAACCTTTGCCATCAGTTACCTGTGATACTTCTTCATGCACCATATATAGCTTCAGTGGATGTGTAGCTTCCAGAGAGCCAGCCTTACTGAATCTTACTATTTTCCTTATATACTCCTTGCTGGGAAAAGGTTCCAAATCCAAAGGCCACCACAACAGACAGACAAAAAAAACACGTGTCACTCCTAAAGGACTGCCATAAGGTCTACTTTTGAAATTGATGCAAAGGAGAAAACAATGTGTTTTGTTAAGCAGCCAACACACAATTTACTATTAAATCTTTTAATTTTTTTCACATTTGCCTTTTCTTTTAAGTCTCCTTTTCATAGGCAGTTATTTCTTATGAGACCAGACATGGCCAGAAACAGCTGGGTGATCTTATGCAGGACGGATCTGTACATCTACATTCACAAATTAAAAATAATTTAAAATTGCTACTGTACAAAGGAAATCATTTATTCACAGTTCAACCATTATTTACAGAGCACTCTCCTGAGAATACTTCTATTAAGCTTCAATTTGAGCAGTAACACAGAGTTGCTTAAGTAACAGCTGTTACTTAGCAGCAAATAATTCAGTCAAGAGAGAAGGGACAGTGAATTATTCTTAAGAGTCAAGTTTCCTGTTGAGGTTCTTGATGATCTGTAGAGGCTGCAATCGATGGCTGTGTTAATCCAGCAGGCAGTTCATTGCTGTTATCAGGTGGTGGTGGTGGAGGAGGTGGAAAAAATCCAGCCCTTGGAGGTAGATATTGAGGAAAAGGCCCCAACGGAAATGGAATTCTCACTGTTTAAAAAGAATGGTCAGAGTCCTCTTTAACCATTTTCTTTTTCTATTCAGAACAAAGGAGCTAATTTCTTAGAGACTGTATGGACATGCATGTTAACTGAAAACAGCAGCAATTTTAACCAGAAACCAAAAAGGGAAGACTAGAAAGGGAGGGAGGGCATGCATGCCATCATTTGTTTCTCAGTAAGACCACTCTAATGGTGCTACAAAAATATTGAGGGGGGTAGGGGAGGCAAAATAAACAGAGAATGCTTCAGCAATACCCATTTCCATTAATAGCTATGGATTTTGTCCTCTTAAGAGGCTGTTGCTAATTCTGCATTCACAAAGGAGAATGGCCAAGATGCCCTAGTATCACAGTAGCATCTGGAAGACCCAGGTACAAAGCCACACCCTGCTACGAAGCTGGCCTAACCTACCTCACAGGTTGGCTGTGAGGGTAACAGAGGAGGAGATAACAATGTATACCACCCTGAGCTCCTTAGAAGAGGATACAATGATATGAAAATAAATAAATGTAGCAAACTATTTAAAATTCCAGCCTCTAGCACTGAACTCAACTTTTTAACCCGTTAACTGTGAAAACACTTGGCCTGTTTTGCAAATGTGGTCTCTGCTTGAGAACAGAAACAAATTAACAGTCTTGTCGGATAAAATCCAGAATAATAGCAACTTGCTTTAAATTTAGGTATGAGTTTCATGACTATAAACCAGTATACAATGAAGCTCCACTAACATCTCTTCCACTGAAAATAGTTTAGTCATTTCCTTAAAAAATTTTCAAGTTACTCAGGCACCCATGACTAACTAAAGCCCCAATAAATTCTAAAGCCCCAATGATTTCAGCTGTACCTGCCATTTCCCAGATAATGTCTCAAGTTAACCTGCTATTCAAAATGAACATGTTCTAATGAAAGCATTTAATGATTTTGGTTAGAAAATATAATGTTAAGTGGAGTCAGTACTTACTAGGCAGTAGAGGACGTGGCAGATTGGCAAAATCTCTTGGGAAATATTCACGAGGTCCATACCCACCACTAGGAGGCACTGGTGGAAAGGGAGGGCCTCTTCTCATGAAAGGCCCCCGTGGATCCATTGGCATTAGAGGAGCTCTCAGTACAGGGAAAGGGTGAGGAGGCACAATTCCAGGACCAAAGGTTTCACCTTCAGGAGCAACAGGATGGTCTACCACATTGGGCATATTCTGTGGAACAATGGAAAGGAACACATTACATTTTGGTAGTAAGGTGTTTTTTCGAGACACTGTGCCACAGAGGTGGATAAAAGCAGAAGCCCAAACCAAACCAAGAAAAATGAACCTACATGAATGAACTGCTCCAGGATTCCAAGGCTGCATTCAGATGGCAGGAAAAAAAGATGATCAGGATCAATGCCCTCCATCCCCTCCTCCCTTGGTATGCTCAGCTGCAAAGACTTCCTGGTTCAGTTTGTTGAGATTTCTGAATTTCTGTGCCTTACACCCCTTAGGGTTTTCTTTCTCTCTCAGTAACTGGGGTTCTAAATCAGGCTGTGGTTTATAATCCAAGTTACTGAGAAAGAAACAAGCTCCTTCTTGTTAAGATGCACAAATTCAGAAGTCCAACATGGCATCTCTTATGTTCTTATGTTCTTAAGTCCCAACAAACCGAGCTTGGCTGCTATGTGAAACACGATGCTAGACTAGAAGGACCGCTGGTCTGCTCTAGCAGGCTCTTCTTTCTCCTAAACCAGAAAGTCTTCAATTGCAGCTCAGGATGTGTAGGAAGGAGTGAACAAGTTTGAGGCTCATTCTCCTCATGAACAAATTGAGATTTATTTATGGTATCTGAGTAGTGGCATGCTAATTAAAAACTGGTCCCATCAAAACGTGACACAATGTTATCCATGTGTGGAAAATATAGTCATTTTCCTGATGGCATTTTGCCTATGTATCCTTTCAGCAGTCTTGCTCTTTCATGTTTTAGAGTTATTCACCTATAATCACTGATAGGGTTCCAGCCTTCAGATGGGACCTGGAATTCTCCTGGAATTACAACTAATCTCCAGAATACAGAGATCAGTTTCCCCTGGAGAAAATAGGAACTTCAGAGGGTGAACTCTATGGCATACCATAAAGTCTAGGCGAAACTGAAGTCCCTCCTCAGACATCACCCCCAAATCTCCAGGAATTTCCCAAGCCAGATGAGTAAACCTAATCAAAGGTAATGTGTGTTCAGTATGTGGAGGTGTCCACAAGGTAACTGTTACAATACAATAAACAGCACTGTGGCAAAGGATAAAAATCTTTCCAGTTACTACTCACACTATCGCTGGAAATATCTTTTATTCCATTTCCACTCAAGTCCATTCTCGAGTTACTCTCAGATATGTGTCCATCTGGGCAAGAGAAAAAATATATAGTATTCATTTTAGCATTAAGCAACCTCTCAGGTACATTTCCTCCAGAGGGTATAGAGCCATGTAAGTCTGCCGCAGCCAAACTAGCCAAGTCTTGTGGCACTTTAAAGACCAAAACATTTGTTGTGGCAGAAGCTTGTAGGAGACAGAACTTGCCTCATCATATATTTCAACACCACTGTTTTAGCACATTAATTAATGAAGTTTGTGAGTATTGTTACCCAAAGTGGTTGTGAAGGTTTCCTGACTTTGTTGGGGAATTAGCCAGGACCTATGTCTATGGTGATTTTCCCCTCAGTAGAACTCTCGAAATGAACCAGGCTGTGATTAATGAAATGGTTTTTATTAAAGAGAATTAAAGAAAAAATTTCTTAATTGAAAAACACTATATGAACACACATACAATTTCAGAAA
This sequence comes from Gekko japonicus, assembly GCF_001447785.1. Classification (NCBI taxonomy): domain Eukaryota; kingdom Metazoa; phylum Chordata; class Lepidosauria; order Squamata; family Gekkonidae; genus Gekko; species Gekko japonicus. The sequence goes on along the minus strand of NW_015175991.1, from coordinate 273,112 downwards.
ATAAAGGTGGTAGTTTACAGATACAAAGAAGGGAACTTATTCTATGGGACTATATTTACCTATCAAGGAGCAAAGATCCAAGAAGGAAGACAAGCAAAATGAACCAGCGTCTAACTCTAAGCAGGGAGCCCAACCTTTTCGGTGGGGGTGTAGGTTAGTGGATGTCCAGATACACACACAAATTACTGAACAACACATGTCTGGTTATACCCCTTGGACGTTAGGCAGAGGTCTTTTGCATCACTTACTACCCAATCCTTTAACTGGGAGGTGCCAGGGATTGATCTTGTGACCTTCTGCACATAAAGCAGATGCTCTAGCATTGGGCCACAGCCCCTCCCAAATATATCAACAGTTTGTATCATATCAAGGCTGTAATCCTATGCCCATGCAATATACAGTATGAAATGCAGAGGATGTATACCAACAAATGCAATAATGGACAAGTTTCTATTAGGTTTTTACTTAGGATGGCCAGGTAGGGGAAGGTCAGGCAAGGTAGGGAGTTGGTTAGATGTACTGTCCTTTTCTGAGAAAATCAATCTTTGACATTGATGGATTTAAAGAGGGAAGAGAACTGCCAAAAACCAGACCTTTGCACCTTTAGGATCAGTTTTCCAGACACGCCTCTGGTCCATATTCTATGGCACACGTTCCATGTGACTGAGGATCTATTTTGATCTCTTATTTGCAGACCAGGGATGAGTCTTGAATGAATGACCCTGTGAGATGCTAAGAGAGGGAAGGTTGCTTGTGTCACCTGTTTAGAGGTACTAAGCTCATCCTTCCAAGTGAGGAGGGGGTCGAGGCCTAACAGTATACATCAATGCTTCGGATTGTTTCAAATATAGTTTCTGTATTTGAACTGCTGTTTTATCACCAAGGCTAAACACATTTTAAGGCTACCATAAGCTGTTATAGATGGAAGTTCAAGAAATAATTTTATCCTTTGAAATAAGCAGTGTGCACACAACACAGTGTTATGTAATTGCTATACTGATTGCAGAGGATGATGAATGACTATATTGGCAAGGCTTGCGTCAAAGTCTGCATGAATGTTTCACCCATCTTTGAGATACAATGAAGGATTTTTTTTAGTATGAAATACATATTTTCTCAAAGTGCGTCCATAGGTGACACGGAGATAAATAAAGTTACTTACATTTAACAATAATGTTACTTATGTTAAGCAAAGCATGTTAGTCTAATTGAATTGTAAAAGGACACAAGAAGTTTCCTAAACTTTTAATACATCTCTTTTTTGTTTCATAATTATGGGTTACAGCTTGCACTACACACAGCAAAGTACATTCATTTCACAATATCCGTCATTATTGGCATTGTTTGGTACATTACTAGCAGAGAACAGAAAGTACTAAAACTTCTGAATGTCTGGATTTCTTTTCTAACTACTTTAAAGGATTAAGCAATTTCATAATAAATTCTTTCATGAAGGCACATAAAGGCAGCAATTCCTACCTGCTTTATCAAAAGAATGCATATTGTAACTTCTTAGCTCTGTTGGTCCTGAAAGCCTTCCAGAGTTTGGAGGGTTGGGATAAAATCTCTCTTGTCTTTGAGGGGGAAGAGATTGGTCATTATACGGCTGACCTACAATTCAATAAAATGTGCTTTATTTAGTGGATTAGTTCTAAACGTCCATTAGACCAGTAAACTATGCCTGCCAGCCTAATTTATCTGGTATTCTTTGTGTTATGAAATCCATAACATTAAGGCAATGAGGTATAAGCAGCACCTATTCTCATTAGTCAATGGAAATCTGACATTAAACTCCCACTTAGCAGAAATCTTCCACCACCCAAACAATAGGACGGAGTCCTGAAGCAGAGCTATTAGAATTTTTTAAATCTACCCACGGTCCTATTTTTATACATACCAAAAACAAACAAACCCTGAAACCCTTTATGTCTGGAGAGTCTAGTGCTGCAGCAATGTAAAGGAGATCATAGCAAGGTTCCATTTTAATTTGCAGCAGCAGTTTCAGAAATGTATATGTCACAATGAAGAATATGCCATATTGCCCTGACCTTGTCAGATCTCAGAAGCTAAGTAGGGCCGATCCTGGAAAGTACTTGGAAGGGCGACCTCCAAGGATTACTAGAGCTGGGATGCAGAGGCAGGTTATCAAGCCACCTCTCTGAAATGTCCTAGCCCCACTAGGGGCTGCCAAAAATCACCATGACTTCCAGGCTCACAAGCGCGCGCACACACAAACCTCACCAAAAAGTAGTAAAAAAAAGAGAATATGCCATATTTAGTTACCTGCCGGAAGAGTCATTATCCTGCGATCTCTGTCCCATGGAGGAGACAAAGAACCACTGTCTGAAGGTGGTCTGTGAGGATTAGATAACCTGTCAGAACTCAGCTCTTCTCTTTCATTACCCAGATCATATATGCCAGCATTCCCTGGTCCTCTTGATCCTAAATCAAGTAAGTTAAGCAATTAATTTATTGGCTGGAGATAATGAAGAGTTTTCATTGAGCCTGCAAGCACCCAAACCATGACCTGTCAACTTGTTTGCTAGTAGGGTCGCCAACCTCCAGGTGGTGGCTGGAGGTCTCCTGGGATTACAACTGATGTCCAGAGACAGCGATCAGGTCACCTAGGGAAAATGCCCACAGATCTTGCACAAGTGCCAGCAGTGGGAGATCACATACCCCATTAAAGTCCCTCCCCTCTCCAAGCCCTGTCCTCCTCAGGCTCCACCCCAAAAATCTTCAGGTATTCCCCAACACAGAGCTGGCAATACTATTGTAAGAAATGGGAAGGAAGAAACATGGCTCCAGAAGCCCCTTCCTTTGGTGATCTGCAGTACCACACTCTTT
>NW_015175991.1:247171-270225 GCF_001447785.1 Gekko japonicus | reverse complement strand
GAAAACCGGGGGGGGGGGGGGGGAACGGAAGCAAAGTCTACATTATATTCAGATTCCTCTCACTGAGTAAAGAAAGAAAGAAAGAAAGTTAAAGCCTTTTCATCAACCTAATCAGCACTCATAACAATCAGGCAGAGATTATTTTCTCAGATCCCTTCCCTGCTCCCCCCTCCCTCCCCCAGCAGCTTGGAGACCATCAAATTCAATTGTTTTCTCTTAAGTCACTGCCAAGCGTTGCATGTTTAAAGACAGAAGACAGCTGAAAGAGATCAGAGAAGTTCCCCCCATTTAAAAGAATATATACAGATTAAAAATACTATAAGAATAAATAACTGATAAAGATGTAGTAGAGGCATTTGCTTCATTAGAATGTTCTCAATATTTAATCACTATTCAGAAAGGTGACATCTTTTTAAACTATGGCTCATTCTTAACTATACTGTTACAGCTGTACAAGCTCAGACTCTGAACAGCAGCAGCAGTGTTCTAGCTGTATTTTAAAGTTAGAGACTGAACCTTCTTCCAGCCTCTGACAAAAGGAACAGCTCCAGAGACCATTCACCACGTTCTGCCCATTTTCATCATTTAAACTAAACTCTTCTTTGTTTTTTTCTGTTGAGGCATTCTTGCTACAAATAAAAGTCCTGCTTTCATCTCACTTCCTTAGCTTTAAAAGCACCACTGCGGGGGCGGGCGGGGAGTTAATTACTAAATGAATGGTTGGTTGCTGGTTTTTAAAAACCAGCCAGCTTGTTTTTAAAAAGTTTAAAACATTTGGGATTTTTGTTTTGTTTTGGCTTAGGCATCCGCCCAATTTGTATTGGTTCCCAGATTCTAAGACCTCACATGAACACACAAAGTTGCCTTATAATTAATCAGACCATTGGCCTATCAAGACCAGTCTTATCTATTGTGATGAAGTAGCTTTCCAGGGTCTCAGGCAGAGGTATTTTGCATCACCTACGACCCCCCCCCCCCCCAAGCACATACTGATCCTTAGATATTCTTCAAACTAAAAAAACAAACCACAGTCTAAAGCAGATTGTTCATTCGCTCACCTAAAAATACATTGGATCCAAAAAACTACAAAATCCCACAGATCTTGCACAAGTGCCAGCAGTGGGAGATCACACAGCATTACAGCAGTTCTTGTACTTCGGCAAGTTGTTGTGTAAGAGGACAAATCCCTTTGGATCTCACTTTACTTTTTTATAAAAAGCTCTCACAAAAAGGGTTTACAATAGCCCTTTGTGAACAGGAGCTACCACATCCATGAGGAGGATACCTCTGGCTCCAACCCAACTTCAATGCAAACTATCTTTAATAAATATAATCCCCAAAGGTATTCTATGGCTGATACAAACAACAGGGCATTTATACGGATAAACTTAAAAAGGTCCTTTTAATATATATTTTCCGAAGTCATTAATAAGAAAGGAGGGACAGACTAAGAGGAGAGAGAATTCATAAAAGTTAAATTTTTAAATTTAAGAATTGTACCTCTTCCTCCTCCACCTGGAAGCACAGGTGAAAGTCTTAAAGGACCCTCCAATAAGGTTGGGGGGGAAAGAAAAGCTCTTGTTTCAGATGAAGGTCTGCCCATTGGTGAGGGTCCATATGGGGATTGCTCTGGAATAATTAAAACAAAATACTAAAATTCACAAGGTTAGCGTTAAAAGGTGTATATATAATTATTTATATCTCACCTCAGATCCTGTTTAAAACTAACTTGTAACACAAGAAAAGATATATAATCTTTTCTGGAATGAAAACCATTTTGGGAATGACGCTTCAGATTTGAAAGAACTGGATATCAAAATAAATTTATACTGTGCTGCAATCCACGGAGCTGCTAATCTTGCATGCATACAGGGCCAGCTATACTTCCAGTAAATATTTCTGCAAACTGAGTCAGGATCTCTTTATACTACAATAGGATACACATTTTAAAATGTACTATACCTCTGCCAAAGGCTCTAATTGGAACATGAAGAGCATAAGGATCTTTTCCCAAAAGATCACATTTAATTTCTGCTTCTGTTAATCTAAAGAAAGAACAAAGTTTTTTTAAAAATACAATCAAATCCATTCATGTTATGACTATCATATTTCTTTCTAGGACTCAGTTTTTCAATTCATGCAAGACAACATCTGTTAATGAAAGAAATTACAAAGACCAATAGTTAATTCATAAAGGACTACATAATTAAAATGCTAATAATCTGCTCCTAACATTTCTCATGCCAAAAAATAAGTGTGTGGTAAAATCACTTCCGAGGCTTTCCAAGCCATTATGTTGTTGCCATACCAAGAATGCAGAGGAATGATTGTGCTCACAGTGTGTTTTATGTTATAGAAGATGCTCACTGAGAGGCAAACTAGACTGGAGAGTGTCCCTGGATCTGACCCATGGATGCGGCCACTATTTAAAAGCCTCATAAGGCAATTAAATTAATTAATTAAAACGTTGCAAGGGCCTGAACGTGACTGGGCCTGCAGCGCAGCAGGATGAGGTGCTCTTGTTCCCCCACCTCCAGCACTGTTTCAAGTGCTGAAACAGCTGTGGGGGGAGGGATGTGCAGCTATATGTTCAGAATGGCTCATGAAACAGTGGAAAGCTAACTTTAGGACTGTTCCTTTTTTAAAAATAATTTTATTACACAATTACAAACAATTTAAAGACAAAACAGATTTGCATCAACAGGATACAAAAATATCAAAATAACAAATTAACTAGATAAAGATAATTACACCGGGGATAATAGCCGATAATGAATATATTGGTTGGTAGTAATATAATAACCTCAATATAGGAGCATAAAAGTCAACAGCCAGGACATAATAGGCTTGCCAAGTCCCCCCGGCGGGTGGGGAAACCCCCACCCCAGAGGCCTATTCCCCACTGCTGGCGGATCGGGCCCCAGGAGAAACCCCACCCCCAAAGCACGCAATGTGCACGTAACCCGGAAGTGACGCAACCACGCCGGGCACGCTGGGGGCGGGGCCACAGTCATCAGAGGGAAAACTCGATGGTTTTCCCTCAGATGGTGATGGCCCCGCCCCCAGCGTGCCCGGCGTGGTCGCGTCACTTCCGGGTGAAGGGGTTGCGGTGCGTGTGTGCTTCGCTCGCTCGCATGCACACTCCCAAAGCAGCGCTGGAGTCCCCCGCTCCAGCACCGCTTCTGACTTGGCAACCCTAGGACATAAACTGCCAAGTACTAAAACATTATCATTATGTCAGAAGGTTAACATTTTTTAATATTCAACATTGTTAGGAATGATTTCATGTGAGGCAAAATATGTAAAGACTGGGAACCAGATTTCTGGAAAACTGGAGATCTCTCCCCTTAACGTGTTATGTTTGTGACTTCCTGCTATTTTACTCATTATAAATTGGTCCCATTTTTTCCTCAAACCATAGAGACATTGATGGCGCTTTGTTGGAACACCACTTTGAAGGACTGTTCATGTTGAGACTCACTAGCATTTCAATATTCAACGTTTTCAAGTTTTAGTCAAAAAATCAGAAAAAGTGTATTTGATTTCTTTTTACAAAATACAAATGGGAAAACAAGGACAAAGACATGAGTTCTTAAATTGCAATTAGGCACCCAACGACAAAACAAACTTTCCTTAGTTGAACAATACTATTAATTTGGTCCTTTCCAAGATAACCAACTCAGTATTCCATTTAAATCTTAAAAAGTTTCACAGACAAAAATAAGCAGATTCAAGTTTTAACCCCAGTGAATTCAATATGATATAAAACTTCTTTCCACTGTAAATCTAGCTTAGTTAACATCTTCATTTTTTGTGTGAAAACCCTAAGTCTCATCACAATATAGAAATTCTTCACTTTTTCTAAGAATGCCCTCCTTCCAGGAATTCTTTTTTGTTTCCATATCTTGGCAAATACTAATCTTAGCTAAGCTCGAATTGAGTCCAGTAGTACCCTAGAGACCAACAAGATTTTGGGGGTATAACATAGGATTCTTATCTCACTACAGATGATAATTTTCTGCCCCTAGGCATTTCTCCCCTCCTCTAATCAAGCTGATTACATTCGGCATTGTACCTTGCATCCTGACTCCTTTCTCTGCAACACCCCCTCCCATCTTCTGATTAGAATATAAGGACTCAGGGATCTCCATTCCTACTTATCTCTGACAAAGGGAGCTTTGACTCTTGAAAGCTTGTCCTCTAAAAAATTTGTTGGTCTCTAAGATGCTACTGGACTTGAATGTAGCTCTTGTACTGTAGACCAACATGGGTGCCCTCTAAAACTAAGCCGCTGGCACTACATATAAAGCAGGCACAGAGAACTCTTGGAATAAATACCACATCATTTAACAAGAATAGTTCTGGTGCAGAAACAACCTTGTATCCAATAAATGTAGCTCTTGTACTGTAGACCAACATGGGTGCCCTCTAAAACTAAGCCGCTGGCACTACATATAAAGCAGGCACAGAGAAATGCCACATCATTTAACAAGAATAGTTCTGATGCAGAAACAACCTTGTATCCAACCCAATACCGTATGGCAGCATTATGGCAACCATTTTCCAGAACTTCTCTGCTCTGATACAATTCCACTACATTTGAGTAGCACTGTATATAAGCAAGCCTGTTGCCAGCAGTCATTTGTGCTGGCAACTGTTGTTGTCAGGACCTGAATCCTTGCATCTCTGCTCCAGACCTTGTGGACTTCTTATCGGCTTGATCCTCGGCTCTTGACCCTCGGCTTTGTTGACCTTCGTTCATCTCTGACTCCTCTGGCATCATTGTGATTTATGGACTTGAAACCTTGGTATGTCTGACCTTGCTTCTGGACTGTGATTTAAACCTGCTTGAACCTTGCTACCTGATTTTCTCGGCTTGACCTCGGACTGTTCCTGGACTTTGGCTTACTTGCGTCACGCCCCCTGGTCCTGCCGTGACACAGTCCAAAAGAGCGACTGTTGAATGAAACCCTCAATGATAGCTGGAATCCTTCCCCTCCACTTTTGTTTTCACTGCTACTGTATTAATACAGCTGTGGGGGAAGCTGCCATCTGGACAAACCTTCTATTCGAAACAATCTCTCAATACGTTTGAAGCACCTCATATCAGTGGAATAAGTGGGTTGGTTTTTTTTAATTGAAAGATTGGTTTTGCAGTAACATGTTGTTCCACAAACTGCAAAATTATCACAGGACAGACTGTCTTTACTGTTGGGTAACAGCGAAGTACAGCCAAAACATTTATCAAAATGGCATTGAAGCAAGGCCAGAAAGCAACTGAGTAGAGCTAAATATTGTAAAGGACATCGGATCCGAAGGACTGATTTTTAAATCCTACTCCCTGCCGCAGCTGGCAGCTCTAACAGTTTCAGAAGTATTCTCTATCAAGCAAATGAGGCAAAGCTGCCCAAATTTCACCTCTGTTGCCTGGGCAAGTCCACACTGCCACTCTGACCCTGGAGTGCTGCACTAAGCTCTGTGGGAAGCCTTGTTCCCCTCTTTGTTCTCACCCCGCCCTGAATGTGCTTCTGCTATGTGTAGCAGCTCTTCCAAAACACAACTGCAGCTGTGTTGGGTGTTATCACCCTCCCTGCACCTGGGTCCTCTTCCCTGCTACCCAAGTACCACAGAACTATAGCACCCAGCTTTGAAAGACAATTATCGCCAAGTGGTAAGGAAAGACACTGTTTAAAATAGCACATCAAGGATTCCTAGCATTTTAGTCAACAGTTCAAACCATTAAATGAGTAGCATGCATCCATCAGGATTTGCAACAGCCCTTCACAGACTAAAGCTTCAATTAACATGTAATCCTGGAGTTGTGGGTTGTTTATGAATATCTGTGGTACACAGGAACAAGCACACATCTTGAAAAAATCGAGATGTGCACTAATCCCCTGCTGCACACATCCAACAACAGTCAGCAGAGCACATTTCAAACAGATTCAAGAGTTTTAGTACTTGTTACTTACCCAATTGTCATGAGCTTTCTTCTCATGTGACATAATCTGTTAAAGAAAATTACTTGTTAGATCAGCGATACCCAGGCCAAACCATTCCATTTCTACCTTTTCATTCACTAGGGTTGCTGCCCTGCCACAATAACTGTGGCAAGACACTGATCCATATTTTAACCCAGTTTTCTCTCTTTTTTCAAAACATGCACAGTAAGCCCATCTGTCCCTCTGAATTGGAGTGCGCTGCGCTACTATAGGCCTACCCCAGTGTTTCCCTCTGTTCCTAAAATGTGAATTGTCTCTCTTTAGACCCCCCCCAGGGGCTCTTACTCCCCTTTAACTTATTTCCCTGTCCTCACTGCATCCCCCACTGCTCAACTATCCCTCCCACAGGGCCCTCTGCACCCTATTAACCCCGAGTGCCCTATAGTGCTCATCTTCCTTTCAGCAGCACAGGTTTCTCTGAACCCCATCTCTCTATCCTCTCTTTTATTATTCAGCTTGGTTTTTTGTTTTTTACTCTCTCCCTCCTATTTGCAGAGTTCAGCAAAGGTTTCCACACTCTCAGAAATTCAAACCAGTCCAAGATGCAAGAGAGCCACCGAGCCTGCCAGGAAAAACTGGCAGGTCCCCCCCTCCACCACGTGCCTCTAAATCTAGGGGAAAGGAACATTGTAGGTATAGAAACGCAGGCATTCTTGTCCCCATATGCAGAGTCTCTGAAGGGCTTGAGCTAGCTATGGATGTTTCCACAAAGAGGCAGGAAAGGCCTGCAAATACTGGGTATTTGGGATTTCCTCAAAGATGCCATTGGCCCATCACTTTCTGTTATGCAGACCCGTATAAGATGGTATCTACAGTATGTTCTGCTTAAAGGTAGGCTTACTAAGTCCTTAAGTGAGATGATGCATAATTAATTTGAGCAACGCTGTTTATTAAAAAAAAGGTGAAAGTTGCAATTCTGTCCACATTTATTTGGGAGTAAGTCCCACTGAACACTGTGGGATTTCTTTTTGAGTAAATATGCCTTGCCTTATGGAGCAAGGACAGCAATCCTCAGTATAAATTTTATAAAGTAAATCATCTGAAATTAATGATGGAAAACCTGGCCAGCCACATAAGGGGAGCACTAAGCTAGCAGCTTTTCTGCAGTTGAAAATTAACTGCAACATCTCAGTTAAGCAAGCAAAATATACATACCTGATTCTGATAAGAGCGAACTGTTCTTTCTAGCTCATCTTCTAGATCTTTTGCCCGTTGTCTGTAATGGGATCATTACACACTGAGGTTAATTTTGCACAACCAGCGTTTTATAAAAAGGAATATCATCATCAAGGCTTATCAAGAAAGGCACAGGGGAAATCGGTTAATATCAAACCTAACAGAAAAGGCAAAACCCTACAGAATGCACAAGTGGGGCGCTGGTTATAAGAGACATCCGTCTGCACAGAACTTGCACATTTCCTGTGCCTTATCATACCAAGTTTTAATGTTGTGTATTCTATAAAGGAAGGCAGAAACAAAATCTCTCTTTACCGGTAGGTTGCCAGTTCTTCAGCAGCATGATTAATCTTTTCATCAACTTTAGAAAGTTTTTCTTCTTTTTGCAGGCGTTCTTTTTCTTCTACAGTTAATTTCCTTACCAAAAGAGAGAGAGAGAGAGAGAATAACCCATAGTCAGCCGCAGCCCACTGATTTCTAAGTTAACCACTACATAAAGCATTAGAAATTATTCCGGCAAAACAAAACTGTGGAATGTCCCTTTGTCTGCATATTTCCATACTGACTATTAACCGTAAATAGTGTGGACTATCAATAATAAAAACCTTAATCAATAAATCAAAGGCTGCAATGTTGTACAGCAAGTCCTACTGATATCTGAGCAAGTATGCATAGGACTGGGCTGTAAGAATAGCTTGTTATTATTACTTGAAAAATGCAACAACTGCAATGGTAGTTCTGAAAAAAATCTCATCTTCCTATTTAAAGAGGAGGAGGAGGAGGAGAAGAGGAGAGATTGGATTTATACCCTGCCCTTCACTACCCGAAGGAGACTCAGAGTGGCTTACAATCTCCTTTCTCTTCCCCTCCCCACAACAGACACCCTGTGAGGTAGGTGGGGCTGAAAGAGCTCTCTTAAAAACTGCTTTTTAAAGAACAGCTCTTGACAGAAATATGGGTTGCCCAAGGTCACCCAGCAGCTGCAAGTGGAGGAGTGGGGGAATCAAACCCAGTTCTCCCAGATTAGAGTCCGCGCGCTTAACCACTACACCAAACTGGCTCTCCTTACCAGCACATCTGCACACAGTCTGTACACAGGGGCTGCCTTTTAAGATGTCTCAGAAGCTCCAATTGGTACAAATTGTGCCAGAAAACCACTACACCAAACTGGCTCTCCTTACTAGCACATCTGCACACCCTCTGTACACAGGGGCTGCCTTTTAAGTGACCTTAATAAACATTTTTAAAAAAAGATGTCTCAGAAGCTCCAACTGGTACAAATTGTGCCAGAGCAGTTCACAGAATTGAGACATGAAGTTCCAGTGCTGACATAAACCCACAAATGGTAAAGTCATCTGACAAGCTCAAATAAAACAGACACCACAACTGACTGAAAATTTAAAAATACAAATTCAATTATCTTAGAAAAAGTTAACGAGCGGTTAAGCCAAGAATCCACCAACACCAGTACCTGTGGAGGTTCATTTCATTTTCTTGATACAGCTCTGTCACGACTTTTAGTTTTTGCTGAAGCTTTTGAACTTCACTTTTGAAATGTCTCTTTTCAGACTGCAACGTGACATGTTCCCTTCGTAGATTTTCAATGCGTTCTGTCAGGATTAGAGTTGATTGCCAAATAATTAATATGGTAAAGCCACAGAATAAAGATCCTATTGGTATGACTTTTAGTTATAGCATTTTATTCTAATCGTGAATAAGCTCTGAGTATACTTAAAACTTACTGGGCCATATAACTCCAGGAGGCTTACACCTGAAATCCCTCTCACCCCATACACAGTTATTTGTCAAAGATATGCAGACGAAACTATGCTCTGATATCCTTCATGGCAGAAATGTGTTTAAACTACAGGGGGAGGGGGAAGAGTCAGAGACATGCATGCGTGCACACACACAAAACCACTACTACAATAAGCATGAAAACATTATTGTAGTTTTTGATGTTGATGCCAAACAATGCAGCCCTTATTTCAACCACCAATCTATGTATCAGGCTGCAGGCACTAGGCCAACAAGGAACTGCCATAAGCACCACAGTGTCCAAACTGCTGTCCTCATTATGCCTCTCAGCGTTGCAACCTGAGCCAGGTTTGCTCCCAGCATGACTCTATGTGGGTAAAAGTCCAGTATCTAAATTTGCAACTGTAATTGTACGGAAGACATGGCTGTGCAAGACTTAAGACACACAGCAGAATTTTCAGCAAAATGTTTTAAAAGGTTGGATCCCATTATCAGTTCCGCTGGCAGCAGAAGGCTCTTACCTGAGCCAGGTTTGCTCCCAGCATGACTATGTGGGTAAAAGTCCAGTAGCTAAATTTGCAACTGTAATTGTAAGGAATTAAGACTTAAGACACACAGCAGAATTTTCAGCAAAATGTTTTAAAAGGTTGGATCCCATTATCAGTTCCGCTAGCGGCAGAAGGCTCTTTATAATGGAGGAAAAAAGCCTGTGCGGACAGAACAGATCCATGGATCCAACCTATAAGACCAGGCCAAGACCCACCTAGTACCACATTCTCTGCAGGAGTCCCAAGCAACCACCAAGTTCTATGTGACATGCTGAAAATCCAGCTGGAAATTAGCCAGTCTACCTTTCCCACTCATGGCATGGCCAGTTTATATCTGCCATAATCTAAGAATAGGAGTAAGCAAAATGCACCACTGCCACAGGAGCCTACAGGGCAAAAAGCTCCATTCAGGCATCAACTAAACCACAGTGATTTAGAGTTTAAAATATGGCTTCCAAACATCAGTTTCCAAACACACAACAGGCAACCCATGGTTTCGTGCTGCCAATCTGTAACCATTTTACAAACACTTTGCATTTAACTTGAGACATTCTTTCCTGTCTTTACTGTGTATCTGCCTTTGAAGGTGAAGCAACCATTGTAATTATCAATCCAGACACCATTCCAAACATAGTTTATTTATTATATTTATTTATTTAGGTATTTTTACCCCGCCCTCCCCGCGAGGTAACACTAACTACTTCGCAAAACCACATCAAACCAGGAATTCTGATTCTTCTTTGCTGGTTATTCTTAACCATAGTTTGCCCATTCAGAGCAAATCATGGTTAATCCTCCTCAACTTCAATTTGATATGATCTCAGTCCAAATTAATCTAGACTGCTCAAGAAAGCAAGAAAAAACCATGTGTGGCAGAATGTGCCTGCTCTGGCTTGCAGGCCCTATCTCACCCTGCCTTCCTAGGTTTTTCTCCCTACCTGGAGAGGCCTTTCTTCCCCTCTCAGGTAGCTTGCTGCCACCACCACCTGACCTTTGTGTGGAATTGCCCAATGGGAGGTTCAGGACTCCCAGCTTCCCTTCCAAGTTCTGAGGCCTTGCTTCTGTGTCTCCTGGTCAACATGGGGACAGTTTACTGCCTTATGTACCCCTGGAGGAATAGCCACTTGCCAACTGCCTCCCTTCCCCCTGGCGCTCCTTTTTTAAATAGCATGTCCAAGACACTGGACATCTATGTGGTACAGAGAACTCTGTCAGCATCAAAAGTTATAAGTACTTATTAAAAAAAATGTTCACAAGCATACTTTTAGTACAGCACCAGACTGAGCAAGGGACTCCAAAAGAAATAGGTAAAATGCAAATCCTCTGTCCCTCTTTCTCTATATGCCCTACAGATGTTAAAATATAGGACAGTCTCCTTAGCTTTAAGAGACTACAGATCTCTACTTTGGTCACATTACCTTGAAGCTTCCTCCAGCTATTTGGGTAAAAACATGGTCAATGGCTGTCTTCCCCGTGGAGAGACCTGTGTGCACTCAAGAACTCAGCACCCAAGGAAAACAGACCTCTTTCCTGTTACAAGGAGTTTTTATCACCTCTCTTTTCCCCACCCCCTGACCTGATCAGAGAAGCATTTCCTAAGGCTTCTTCCTGAAGATTATTCCTGGATCCGTTTAGGGTTGCCAGGTCCCCCAGGGGGAAGGGGTTTTCCCACTCGACGGACCCCTTACCCGCCAGCCCGGATCCAGCCGCAAGGGGGAACCCCACCCCGAAAGTGCCAGGATCTATAAAATCTATGAGAAAAATTCACAATTACCTGCAAGTTCCTCCTTTGCTTTGTTTTCATCAGTTAGCTTTGAGTATATTTGATTTCTTTCAGTTTCCAATGATTTTAGGCTAGCATTTAGCTATATTAAACAGAAAAGATGAATTATGTACAATCATAATTCTAAAAACAACTATCAGTGTATTTTTGTTTTTAATGAATACATTCTGTTGTGGCTCCAACAGTTTTCATCTAATGGCAAGATAAAAGGTATGCATCATTCTATAATTAAATAGCATGACCAGCCCCTCCCATTATTACTGTTTTTAACCTCTCCACACCCACCATACAAATTTAGGCTTTTAAGGGTGATTTCTAGAAGCAAGTTACCTGTGTAAAAATAAACAATGTACTGATATACTGTCATGCTTTTTATTCTTTCAATAAACTAACTAAAATGGCAAGCCTCTATACACAGAATACCTTCTTATTCTTTTCTTATCTCCAAAGGTTTCTAAATTATTACAAAACAAAGATATTACCTTAGCAGCATAAATCAGCTTCCTTACAGTTCGTTTGTCTTGATCATCTAGTTAAGCGAAAGAAGGGGAGAACAGTTAGATATCACACACACACACACACACACACACACATACTACTTTGATACTTGAGAGATTCATTTTGGCCCATTACAAGTTGGCTGTTCTCTATTTAAGAAATCCAAGGGATGGGCAGAAGAGACCTTTCTCATCCAGAAAGCTCTAGTAAATTAAAAGTAGTCTTATTCATCTTCCGGCTTAAGTTAATTCTACTCAGGTTAAGGCAAGGCTGAACTGTACACCTGTTATCAAATTAGTTTTTCTGACAAGCTATACAACTAGAGGGGTGCTGTCTTATTCAGTTTGATTTTTAACTGTGCAGTTTTCCTCATGCAAACATCAAGTTATCCAGTCACAGAGCCTAAAATAAAACTAATAAATCAGTTAAAGCCCGTATGAGACAGCACTGCTTGACAAGCAATCCTAATGGACAGCAACGATAGTACAGAAAGATGTCATTTGGCAATCCATTCCACAGAAATGGAGCCACCAGTGGAAAGCCCACAGCCACAAAGTCTAGTGGTAATGGTTAACTTTTTCACCCCTGTACGGTTTCTCTAACTGAAATTCCTTTCTTCCCCACACTATTATTAACCATTTAAAGAAAAGAAAAGACTGGTCCTTTCAGAAAATTGAATGAGAACACTATCAGACACATGACAGCTAGTGTGGTGTAGTGGTTAGTGTTGGACTAGTTCACTAGGATCTGGGAGATCCAGGTTCAAATTCACAATCTGCCATGAAAGCTTGCCAGGTAACCTTGTGCCAGTCACTTATACTCACCCTAACCTACTTCACACGGTTGTTATGAGGATAAAATGGGAGAGGAGAATGAAAGCAGATAAAGCAAGCCACTTTGGGTCCCCACTGGGGAGAAAGATAGGGTATGAAGTAAGTAAATTTAATTTGAAACTTCAAGTATATTTCAATATATTTTATATTGTTGAGACACAGTTCAAACAAAATGTTTGCCCAGGACAACCTTGCCAATGTACATGGATTCAGGGATTCTAATTCCAGATCCATAAATTCAGGATTTCCATCAAGCACCTGATTTTCACTGTCTCCAAGCCAGCTACACATTATATCAAGCTAAAGTCTTAACAGGTCAAATTCATACTGTAAAATTACAGCTTGATACATCAGCAGTCTAAAACCTTAGGAGAAAATCTACTCTTCTACTTGGAGGGAAAAAGGCTGTTCCCTGCAAAAGCTCACACCACAGTAGCACAACACCATAAACTTTTTTCCCTTCCTTCTGTTGCTACAGGCTGAAATGCGAGCTCTTCCCACTTCCTCCACCCAGCCAAGAAAAACACAATTTTACCTAAATGTTCCCCATTTTCTGTTTCCTTCTTCATATCGTTATCCCAACAGTTGTCTTCAGTATCATCATGTTCTCCTATTGCACTGCTCCAGTCTTTCATCTTCAGCAAGCATTCAGTCAGCGACTGCGTGTTAGTTAGCAAAAAACAGGAATGAATCTTTAGCTTCACACAAAGCAAGTTCAATGTCTTAAACTAATTTGTAAAGCACTTGACCATGAGTATTTTGTTGAACACAGCTGTCTTCCCTCACCCAAATAAACACCATGGAAGCAAAACAAAACCCACAAACCACTTTTGGGCTCTGAGTAAGTAAAGTTAACTCCCCTAGGAATCAGTGAAGCTATGCACTTCATCAATTCCGATGGGAGAGATCTATAGACCTTCAAAGATCCTGGCGGGTGAGGGGGCAATATGATGCTGTAAGGACAGTTTCCTTTGGTGTGTGCTAGAGTCAGGCACATGCAAAATTCATATACCTGTTTCAATTCTGAGGAACCACTGGCCATTTCTGAACTGTGGGAGGACACGCTGCCCCAACGTTTATTTTTCTGCATGTCTGTGTAGCCTTATTTAAGCCTGTCCAAAGACTGTGTAACCCCATTAAGCATTTTTATAATATCATACAAAACACTGTCAGCATCAGCATGCAATAACCCAAACAGTCTCTTAGCTCTTTTAATCATTATGCCACTTGCTGCTAAATGAGAGTATTTTACCTTGACTTGACTTTCTTTGTTTTTAAGGGACTCTTCCATATCTGCTTTAGAGGATTCAAACAGTTTTGTTTGTTCATTTAGTTCACTAAATCGTTCGTCCCATCCTTCAGCTTCTTGTAACAACTGGAAAGGAAAATATGCAAAGATCAGTATTTAATTTACAATTTCATCACAAACATAACATTACAGGTTTAATTTCTAAATCTTCAGAAACTGGGTCACTAATGCAAGAAAAACAATTTTCAGACTCAGGAACTTGATGTTTTACTGACATTCTGTATATTCTGCCTTTTTAATTTTTTATAGAAGTTCTAACACAGTTTGTTACACAAGACATTTAATGCCAAGTTTTATCTAACTGTCTTAAGGTAACAGAAACTATTTTGAGCAACAAAATGTCAAGAAACTGTTATTTCTAGCCATTTCTTGGCCTTTCAAATTTTGCTTTCAAAAACCTTGGTTCAGGCTTCGGACCTAGCAAAAGAGGCCCCTCTTTGGGAAATGAATAACTTGCAATTTCAGAGAAAGATAAGAGATGGGAGTTAGACACAGGGGCAAGTGAGATCATAGGGCCAGGAGTTTCAAGGCCAAGGACTGGGAGGGAGTTTCGCCTCCACATTCTATCAAATACCAAAGCACCAAAGTGGTGAAAGTTTTGCTAGGCAGAACCATTGAGAAACACACATTACACTTACTCACATTTAAACACACACAAAACCAGTAAATCAGGAGGATTTTAGCCTAGCCTTTTCCTTACCATACTAAAAGAAGAAGAAGAACCAGGAGGAGGAGGAGATTGGATTTATATCCTGCCCTTCACTTGGAGTCTCAGAGCGGCTTACAAACTCCTTTCCCTTCCCCTCCCCACAACAGACACCCTGTGAGGTGGGTGGGGCTGAGAGAACTCTGACGCAAACTGCTCTTTCAGGTACAGCTGTGCCAGAGCTTGTGACTGACCCAAGGTCATATCAGCAGGTGCAAGTGGAGGAGTGGGGAATCAAACCCGGATCTCCCAGATTAGAGTCCGCACACTTAACCACTACACCAAACTGGCTAAGTACAGGGGATTTTTATATTGGAGAGCAGTCTGCTATTCAACCCTACCTGCAATTTGAAATCCCCCCAGCTTGTAAACCTTTTACCACATACATGCTGTAATGATTTCTGCTCTTTTGAAATCTAACAAATCGTTATTCACAGTGCTGTGTTCCTGAACAACAGAAAGCATATTCTTTTAGTCTTGTTAAAAAGCTATCAAAATGCAGGTAATCTCTCACTTTTATTTATGACAGTTTTGGTGAAGTTCTTCATAGTCTATGGATTGCCCCTTGTGGAAATAAGGGGATTATTCCCTCCCCCCAAGCATTACTGCAGACAAATTGTAATAGCAAAGGTGCTACCAAAAAGGAAAGGAATCAATACTAACAATCTAATACTAATGTCGGAAGTGTGCAGAAGGGGGAAAAAGTATAGTTGCAATAAGTAAATTAGACACAGGTAGAAAGAAATAAAGGCTATGGAACTTGGAGCATCAAGCTATTCATTAAAGAAGTGCTCAACTGCAAAATTCAACCATTAGCAGCCTGTATTTGGCCACATTTTCCATTACTGTTCCATCTGGTTTTCATCAACTATATACTTAGACTTCAGAAGCAATTGTAACTGTATAAATTATTTCAAATAATTCCACAAAAAGGAAAGAACACTGCAAAAATCACACCACGGAACAGACATATACCTGCTTTTCACTTTCTTGAAGACGGCTGTTTTCCTCTACTGCATCCTGAACAGACATCTTCAGTCTCTCTCTGTTGATATCGTATACTTTTAACGTGGTTTTAGCCTACGTGGTAAAGAACAAAATAAGATGGTTTTACAGTTAGTATACATAAAGACACACAGTCACTTCTCCATCTTTGGATATATCTGTTCATCCTAATAGAGAAACTTGTGGCACTAGACCAATTTATGGTACCAGAAGTTTTCATGAGCCAGAGCCCAATTCATGGTAGTCTGTTGCTTCTGTTTTGTGGGGATGCTCTGAGGTTTGTTTTTGGACACTGACCTTATCATAAATACAGCTCTTACCAATACAGTACAGTTATGTATATGCAGGGTTGAGAGAGACTCACAGTGCAGACTTATGCAGGGTTACTCCAGATTCACTGAAACCAGTGGGCTTAGACTGGAGTAACTCTGAAGAGGATTGCACTGTGAAAGACATACTAAAAGGCAGTTCTGCTAGATCTCAGCAAAAAGAAAAATCCATCTCATCCATCATCATTTCCCCCCCACAGTGGCCCAGTAGGCAGCCCAGGAAACCCATAAATTGGTCAAATAAAAGTGACCTCCAGGTAGCCCTGCTACAGGGATAAAAACTGCATGCAATGCCTATACCACTACTCTGAATGTATTTATTCATGTAATTTGTATTTATTTATTTTTATCTCATCATCTCCTTGGACTTAAGGCAGCTGTACCATTATTACACTATTACTACACTGTACCATTATTACACTATTACTCACTCATTCAACCTTCTAATCTTAGCTTTCTGGGATTAGAGAAGTAAGGCAAAGTCCATGGACCACCAGCAAAATACTGTTCTGTTAAGCAGGCTACACTACAAAAACTGTCTTTCTCCCTTCCAAATGAGACTGGATGATACAGCACTACACTGTACTTCATAGTGCAGTGCTACGACAACTGTAAAAAAGAACACCTTTGGGAGACAGAGGAAGGAGGAAATCTGCCCGTTTCCCTTCTCCTTCTTGGAGAATGTACAACAAGTGCTCTATTGAATGTAGCAGAATAGTGACCACTGTTGAAATGATCTAAACTAACATATACTAGTGCAGAGGTCATTTCCTGCAGGAGCGCACAGGAGCAGAGCTCCGGCAGTAAAGAGCCCAGGGGATGGGCACATGCAACAAGCTCCACCCCCTGCTCCCAGCAGCCCTCAGTCAGAGCAAGAAGCAGCCAGGTAAGTTGCAGAGCCCCCTCCCGCTCCTGGTCCAAAACAGTCCAGTGGCACCTTTAAGACCAAGTTTTATTCAGATACAAGCTCTCCCTCCTCTGCGAGGACAGATCTGCACATGTCCCCCCCCCCCAATAGCTAGCAATACAAAACAGTCCAGTGGAGCCTGCGCGGTGGGTGTTGCCTTCTGACACACTTCCAGTGATGTCAGGGGGTGTGGCATATGCACATAAATTATGCTAATGAGTTATGCTAATGAGCTCCTGCACCTCTTTTTCTACAAAATGACCCCTGTACTAGTGTATATACTAGTGTACTAAAAAAAAATAGAATTCGGACCAGATTCAGGTCCCCACTCTGCTGGATGACCTTAGGCTGATCACACAGTCTCTGCCTAACCTATCTCACAGGGTTGTTGTGAAAACTAAAATGGAGAGGACAACAATGTGACCTACTTTAGGTCCTCATTGAGAGAAAGGCAGGGTATAAATGAAATAAACAAATAAAATTTAAAAAACAACAACAGACATGCTGGCAATAGGGAAGTATTTCAGCAGAGAGGGCCATAAAGCATTTTACGTTAGCTAGTTACAAGACATGCCAAGAACAATGAAAAATTTTAACAGCATGGTCCAAGGTGCATGTTGAAACAATGGGAAAACTCCTAAGAAATTTATATATAGATGTAAACTTTGGCTTACTTCAGCTATTTGCTTATAGATAGATGTTGCTTCACTTTCTAAAGATTCCATTCTTCTCTGTATTTCAGTCATCTAGAAAGAAATTTTTGAAAAATTATATGACTATCCTCTAAATTTTGGCTGATACTAACTAGTCAAAATAATTATAGACTAATTGTATTGTAGAATAATTGTAGACTAATATTTCCTATAGAAATATGACTATTTAAAGGAAAATAAAACAAAAAGCAAGGCAGAGAGGAGTCGAGAACATGACTTGCCCTGTTCATGCAACCTGAGTGGGGCAGATCATGTTCTTGACTCCTCCTTGCCTTGCTTTTCATTTTATTTTCCTTTAAATAATCATATTTCTATAAAAAAGGTGGAGAATCCCTTCCAGCAGCAATTACAGCTTTCAGTGCTAAGGTGTTGTCCCAACTATTGTGAAGCGGCAATCTGGGTCCATAGGATAAATGAGACTGTAAATTGGACACTGAGTCAATTTTTACATCAGATCTGTGGGATCCTGAAGTATGTAGCTAGTACTGCCCTTAGACTGGAATTTGGCCAGCATTCTGTTGAATCTAGAACTTGGATACTAGCATTAAATATGAAACTTAAATAGTGTTCTCTGAGGATATTATATTGAAAGAAACAAAATAATTTTCCAGTTCATAGAATAAGGCTATAATAGACAATCTGAATATCATACAATGCCCAGAGAAAACAGTTTCTGTGCTAGGGTGGCTTTTAGCCCATAAGACTATCAACCAGTTGATTAGGAAGATTGATATCAATAGTACTATCTGCTGAGCTAGGTGTGTTTGCTCTGCACTCCACATGGGAATCCCACCACTCTTTACAATCCCAAAATACTTTTTTAACCTTTAAATCCCCACTTTCTACTCTTCACAAAAAAACAGCTGAGCAACCTCCATTTCTGCTCCCCGTTGCTATGAAACAGGGGGACCAAACCAGAGGGCTAAATGGCTCTATTTAATCCTCCAGTTCTGCTCTCCCCCTCGAAGCGGCAGGGAGCAGACACGGAGGCTTTAAATGGCTCAGAGCCATTTAACCCACCAGTTTTGCTCCCTACCACTTCAGCACAGGGAGGATAAAAACGGAGTCATTTAACCCTCTGGGAGGCATTTCACCCCTTCCCTTCTGCTGGCTTGGACCCATTTAAACCCTCCATATCTGCTCCCCACTGCTTCAAGAGGGGGGAGCAGATATGGAGAGTTTAAATAAACCCTCCAAATCTGCTCCTCACTATTCGAGAGGGGGAGCAGAACCGAAAGATTTAAATGGCTCCAAGCCATTTAAAGCCTTCATATCTGCTCTCCGCCATTTCAAGAGGGGGAGCAGAACTGGAGGATTAAACAGAGCCATTTAACCCTCTGGTTTTGCTTCCCCTGCCTCAAAGCAGTGGGGAGCAGAACTGGAGGTTTTAAATGGCTCAGAGCCATTTAAACCTATTAGCTGAGCAGTGGGAAGCTCCTGCTCCTCAGCTGTTTTTTGTGAAGAGCAGAAAGTGGGGATTTAAATGGCTTGGAGCCATTTAAACCTGTTCTGCTTTTCATGAAACATCACAAACTGCATCAAAGTTTATGAAAGTTCTCATGTTCACAAACATGGGCTCACAAACCAGCCGAAGTTTGTCATGAACTGTGGTTCATGAGCCAGTTCATGCCTATCCCTACTGTGAAATTAATGTATTGCTTTGAAGTCATGAGCCAGTTCATGCCCATCCCTACTGTGAAATTAATGTATTGTTTTGAAGTTTGGCCTACTTAAAATCTTGTATTGTCACTTTTTTTTTTTTTAACTGTCGTCAGTTTTGAATATTTTAAACCACATTTATCCTAGCTTTCCCTGTTTTGGTAGTATTTTGTTTTAAAAGAGGATCAGGTTAAACATTAAAAAAGTAATACTAAAGCTGTAATCTTATGTATACTTATTAGCAGTAACTCTGTAGGACTTACTTTCACTTAGAATGGGTTAGTTAACTAAGAAAGCATTAAGTTGAGTATTTTGTTTTAAAAGAGGATCAGGTTACACATTTACTTGGACATCCAAGAATACATGATAGCCACTTCCAATTAGTTAAATTCAAGAACTGACATGCTTCTTTCATGAGAAATTTCCTCTATCACCCTGAATTATTAATTTCAAAGAGCTGGATAACTGAGAGACTACAAGTAACACTTAAGTTAGATATCACTGTCTTTGGAATATGTACACTGTGTTTTTAATAAAAATATTATGTGAGAATAACTGGCTCACAATAACTAGATCTTATCCACTGAAAACAAAGATTAGGGGAGCAGGAAACTTTCTAAAAAAGTAAAATAGTTCAAAGAAAGATTATACTATGATTTTTGTATTTTAGGTCACATAGGCTGGCAAAAAACATACCAAGTCATCTTGTTGGGATCGTTTAGACTTCTCTTCTTCCAGTTCTCTTTCTAAACATTCTATTTCCTTCTTGAGCACAGAGTTTGAGCTGCTCAGTTGTTCACATGCTGTCTAAAGGATATAAGTTTCAAAAGATTATGTATGGACATTTATCACTGCAAAGTATAACCTAGAATACTATAGCAGGCAATGAACAAATTTATAAGTATTGCAGAAACAGTGAACTCCAGAGAGAAGGCTGAATTAGGATGTATATTTTACATCAAATTGCAAATTATGTATTAAGTCTACCCTAAAAAAATAGGGCTGCAGTTACCTGTAACTGTTATTCATTGAGTGGTCTTCTGTGCAGGAAATTAACTTGCCTGATCAAACTGTGCAGGAAATGAACTTGCCTGGACAAAAAAGTGCAAACTGCCAGGATTGCATCTCCCCCATTACTAACACTGCCTATCTATTCACTTCTGGGCACCATACCTTTAAAGCCTTAAGTGGTCTAAAATCCAGGTGGGACGGTGGGACGGTAACAGCGTTCCCTTTAAAGCCTTAAGTGGTCTAAAATCCAGGTACCTAAAGAACTATGTCCATAAACCAATCAACTCAGCTGAGGCCTCTATTTACAGGCCCCCACAGTTTTAAGTGGGCCGTGGTGGCTCAGAGGTTAAGACGCTGAGCTGCAGACTGGAAGATCTGTAGTTTGGCAGTTCGAGACCCTAGTGCTGCATGACAGAGTGAGCTCCCATCTCTGGCCCCAGCTCCTGCCAACCTAGCAGTTCAAAAGCAAGAAATTGCAAGTAGATAAATAGGTACCGCTTTGGTGGGACGGTTACAACGTTCCGTGCGCCTCAGTGTTTAGCCATGCTGGCCACATGACCACGGAAATGTCTTCGGACAGCGCTGGCTCTTTGGCTTAGAAACAGAGATGAGCACCGCCCCCTAGAGTCAGATTCGACTGGCTATCGAGCAACGGAAACCTTTTTACATTTTTAAGTAGATAGCTACTAGAGAAAAGATTTTCTCTGTATTTATCTCTGACTTTGTAATACTGACTCCTCAGCCACTGGCCTATTGAAAGATTCCCCCCCCCCCACCTTGGACAGCAGATTTTTATTTTAGCTCTTGTCCACTGATTTGATATATACTAGCTTGTTGTGTTCTACACTGTTCTATTAAGGTATTTTAGATTTTTATATTGTTATTTTATATTGCTGTTCAGTGTCCCTGGGCCTAAAGGAAGCATTTAAATAATTAAAATAAAGAAATATTTTCCCCATCACCCTGCACCCTCCACCAAATGTACTCCTGAGATTCAGGAGACCGTTGGGAATAGCGCAGGATGCAGCACAGGGGTCGGCAGTAGTAAGGAAGAAATAGATGGCGGAAAATGCTCCCCCACTCATGAGAACAGAAGTATTGTACTCACAGAAGGGGAAGCTTGGCTCCAAGCCAATGTCCAAGTGAAAGATACACATTTTCTACTACCGAAAAGCAAAACTGTGCAAGCTGAACAAATCATGATTTGCTTATTTTGAATACCTGACTCTGCTTCCTGTTTATATTCTACTAAGACCTATGGGAAATCCTGACACCCCAGACTTTCTGAACACCCAAAGATTATCTCAGGCCCTCCCTATTTCTTTTAAAATTTCAGCAGATGTTTCAATACACTCCCAGAGCCTAAAGATAGTATATAAATAATTAAAATAAAGAAATATTTTCCCCATCCCCCTGCACCCTGCCACTGAAAAAAAATAAAAGCTGGGGTTTTCAAGATCCTAGATTCTTCCTGCACAGCAAAATTGTGTCCAGATTACTGCATGTACATTGCCTGAACAATGAGCAACAAATTTAGTAAGTATGTTGTTCCTTCAGCTATGAAACTGTAGAAGTGAAAGAATCTATGTATGGGATTTGTTATTTTTCCCTCTAGAAAAAGTAATAAAAGCTGCCCAAAGCACAGACTTATTTTATAAAAATGTACTTTATAAAATTATACAAAAAATACTTTTATGCCCATATAATTGTTACCTTAGAATCTGATGCACTGGTTGACTCACTTAGAAGGCCAGCATCTTTCAAGGTGTTTTCTAACTCTTCATACTAAAAAGAAAAAGATCCATATATTAGAAGTAAACAGAAGAAAGGAAGAAAATCAGTGGACATGGACTTCAAATTGTTCTGTGAGCACAAGTTCCATTTTTTCCACCACTTTAACAAAGAGAGTATTCAAAAACTAAGCTGAACAAACTGAGCAAATTATTAGCAGGTTACGAAAGAGAATGTTTTTAACTGCACCATCTGAAGGGCAAGCCTGTAAGCAGGCTTTATTTATTTATTTTATTTATTTATTTATATTTACATTTATATCCTGCCCTACCCCGAAGGCTCAGGGCGGCTAACAGGGACACAACCTGCCAAGTTAAAACAATAACATATAGTTTAAAAACAATAAATTACAACAAAATATAAACAATTTACAGCAAATTTCCAACAAGAAGGGAAGATCTTAACCTCACATAGCTACCGACAATCTCATCCTCAGAGCCGTGTCCAGCGCCACGCTCCACCCTTGGGGGGCCAGGCAATTAGATGTTAATTCGCTAGGGCATAGGGGGTACAGATGGAATAGTGATGGCGGCGGCTCCTGTAGTGGCGGCTCCTACTCATACGCCTGGTGGAAGAGCTCCGTCTTACAGGCCCTGCGGAACTGCACAAGGTCCCGCAGGGCCCGGATCCCCTCCGGGAGCTCTTTCCACCAGGTAGGAGCCGCCACCGAAAATGCCCTAGCCCTAGTCACAGCAAATCTAACTTCTCTCAGGCCTGGAATTTCCAGGAGATGCCTCCCTCCCAACCGAAGTGCCCTTGGGGGAACATATGGAGAAAGGCGGTCCCTCAGGTAGGCTGGACCATGGCCATTTAGGGCTTTAAAGGTCAAAACCAGCACTTTGAAGCGAATCCGGTACGCTATTGGCAGCCAGTGCAGCGCTTTCGGCACAGGCTGAATGTGGTCCCTCCTCAAGAGACCCATCAACAGCCTGGCCGCAGCATTCTGCACTAGCTGCAGCTTCCGAATTTGCGACAAAGGCAGCCCCATGTAGAGAGCGTTGCAGTAGTCTAGCCTTGAGGTGACCG
>NW_015175991.1:245952-246130 GCF_001447785.1 Gekko japonicus | reverse complement strand
CCTATCTCCAATTCCCTAACATTTTGTCTGCCATAAGGCAGAGTTGTCAAAGACCAAACTGTACTCAATAATTGGGCCGGGTGTGAGCTAGCAGACACAATCGTGGCCGCATAGAACTCCCTCTTTGCGGCTTTGACTGCCATCTCATAGGCCTTCATAAACGTCCTATAAGATGCTC
>NW_015175991.1:241649-245723 GCF_001447785.1 Gekko japonicus | reverse complement strand
TGAAGGCGTAAAATGTGGAAATAGGCAGGTGAAGCTCTTCATGGCATGGAGGTAAGTAACATCACCTGATAAATAACATTCCATTAAGCCTCTGTTAAGAGGGTGAGACATTTTCCTTTGTGTCGTTGGCAACCTTAGCTGCACCCCTCATACAGCAGCCATTTTCTGATGACAGCCAGTAACTCTTCTCAAAATGCCAAAAGTGCCTACATGCTTGACAAGGTTGGAGATCCCCACAAATAAGTTATGTTCCGTTGTTTATTCTTGAGTTATATCAGATGAGCAGGAGAGGATCTTTACTAACACCCCTTGTGGTGGCAAAGCAAAACAATATGCCCATATAGTGCCTGAACGACTAGTTAGTCCAAGGCTTCTGCCAGCATAACCTTTGTACCAACAGGACACTACTAGTCCAAAGGAGAAAAATGGGTGGAGTCAGGTAGATAAGTGGGACTTGGTTAGAATCCCATATTCACTCAGAGGCTAGCCTCACCCCTGTTCTAGCATGAGATTATGCCAAGAATAAAGGTGGTGTAAGGAAAGACACACTCCATTGTACATGAAGAAATAGATCACTCAATGAATGGCTAGATTATATAATATCTGAAATCTTAGGAAGAAGCAATAATAGGAACTTTTTTCATTTAAGCACAGAGGAAAACAGCAGTCAAGGTTACCTCTTTTTTGCAGAGGCTAAGCTTTTCAAGTACTTTACATTTGTCTTCAACAAGTTCTGCAACTTTACTAGCAAGTTGCCTCTCTCTTCCTAAAAAAGAAGGAAGAATGTGGTAACTTAATTGGCAGAAAATAATTTCAATTCAATTCTTTAGCTAGACACAACCCACAAACAAAAAAGTTGAACTTACCAACATAAAGTCTACTTCTAACCTGCAAAAAAAGAGAAAATATTGCAATCTTAGGGAATACAATTAAACCTCAATTTTCAATCTTAAAACAAGATTTGAATACCAAAGTCAGCACAAACTGAAGTTGACTCTCAGGCCTGAAGCAGATTAATATCAGGCTCTTAGCATAGCTAAGAGATCCAAAGAAGGTCAGAGAACTATGAACTTCCCTCCCTACAATCTCTCTCCCTTTAATCATGCTCAAGGAATATGTCAGTTCCCTTGGAACCTGGTTCCCCTTAAGGCCAGTAGTGCAAAATGTATCCCTGAAGTGTGGCTGGGCACAAATTTGTTTAGTCTGTAGGGGCATGCAATCCCATCACCTACTCCCAACTGTTAAATCCATACTGCTCCAAGTTATAAACATTTTGTGAATGAACACTGTGAATAACTCACACACACAAAGTTCTCCCACCACATCCTTCCTGTGCTCCCTGTTATTCAGCAACATTACCCCCTTAACCGCTGACACAAACCAGATATTCTCTGTATTACTTCCCCGCTTTATTGATACTTCCCACAACAAATCTCAATTTATAGCCTCAAATTAATCAGGATTGCAAGATAGTATTCTGGTATGTTTCCTCTGGAAAGCATTCAATATGTTTAAACATCCTGGCTTTCCTACAACAAGCTCCTAATTAGGGAAGAGCTAGAAAAATTTGCGATTAAAATAAAACAGAAAGAATGTTGCATACGATAAACTATTCAGTATCAATGAAATATTAGTTGCAAGCAATGTTCCCGCTAAGCTGTGGAGTCTCGTGAGCAAAAATTCTACTTTGTGAGCTACTGGCATTAAAGTTGTGAGCACACAATTTGGCTACAGCATCAATTAGTTTGCTCTGGAGCCCTCCTCCCTGAGCGAAAACAAAAATCTTTGAGCCGGAGGCTAAAAAACTGTGAGCTAGCTCACACTAACTCAGCTTAGAGGGAACAGTGGTTGCAAGATATCAAAAGAAATGGAACCTCAAAATACAGAAATACAGCTGCAAGATAAATCTAGCCTAAGTTTATAAGAAAAGCAAAGATGTTTCTCGGCTTATGTCATCTTGTTATTAGAAACACACAATCCCAAATAAATTACAGCTGACTCTGTTCTTGAGGATACAAGGAAACATCAATGCAAGCAACATCTTTAAAGGGGGCAGGGAGGACCAGAGCTTGGGGGAATGCAAGGGTTAGAATGTCCTAACTGGGTAATCAAAACTTCAGGAGACACAGATAAAATGCAAGTTTGAAAAAGAATTTAGATGGAAAGCTAAGAGCAAAAGCTGTACTAGCAAGTATAATCTAGCAGCTCTTTAAACTGATTTTTAAAATGGAGCCTATACTTCCTTGAGGATTTCAAATACAACTTCTCAGTATTTAAATAAATACACAGAACTTAACTTTGGTAATCTAATCACAGCACCAAAATACTGGAATGGGTTCCCTATATGTACTTTAATACACCACAAGGCCTCTTTAAAGCTAATGTCCAAATACCGTGTCAAAATGTGTCAAAATATAGCATTTCTTCCATATTAAGACTGGAGAAATGTATCCACCATGGTTATGTGCACCGTTCTCTCTCTGAAATCCTAAACCCCACTGAATATATTAGTAGAACATATTTCCAAGTTGACATAAAGCATAAAAATCAGGCTGCATAATTATGCTCTAATGAGGATCTTGGAAATCATTTTGAAAGGATACCTATTCAGTCTGGTACAATGTTGCATTGGTCATACTGCATACTTACTGACTGATAGCTCCTGTACATTAGTAGAAAGACAATTAAAAGGGCGACCACTGCACAACATATCACCATTTCCCATGGGAATCCATACAGATTTGGACCAGGTCTCACATTTTCAGGCAATGCTGCAACAACCTTCAGGAAAAACATAAACAAGTTTTTTTCCAAAAAAAAAAAAATGTATCTTTGATTATGTTAACTTTGATTTTTTCCAGAATGCAATAGATAAAATGCTTTACATGCTAGAAATACTACAGAAAAGTTGAAAGGAAAAAAACTATTATTGTCTCATGATAAGCAATTGTATATAAAAGAGCAGACTACCAACTGTTAGCATTCTACAGTAATAATTCAACCACAGAGTTTGCATTTATTTACTTTTTGAGAAGAGATAGATGTTATCGCAAGTCCTATATTTGGTTTTCAGATTCTATTTACTTAACGGTTACTGCATCAGAGATTACAGGTTACTGCATAAATCACAAATTTATGGTCTTGATATCAAACATACTCATAAATTCCTTTGAAATATGACATATAGTTTGACTTGATACATTTACTCAGAAATAAATCCTACTATAAGCAATGAGTCTTGATCCTAAGTGTGTGCACTAGTCTCCAACCCAGAGTAAACTTTCTTGAAAGTAAACCCCACATAAATCAATGGGATCTGATCCCAATGTAAGTATGCATATCCACCTCCAACTGTCACCAAAAATAACAATACTCAAAAGGTGCAAGTACATACTTGACAAAGGAACATAAAGAGTCATCTCTCCTATATTATAAAGCTGTTTTGGTGGTGGCAAGTTGCTGAACATTCCACACGGCGCCCACAGCCTTTGGCCCCGTGATCTGCCATTCAGAAGCTGTCCCTATCCACTGGCTGCATTGCCTGAGTCTCGCATCCAATATTCTAAACAGTTTGCTTTTCCTCTCCCCCCAATAGCCAGTCAGAACACAGAGGTCATTTGCATATGCTGCCTGATTGGCCTTTACCTCTAACATTCTAAAAAGTTTGCTGTTGCTGTTGGGAGTCTTGAGGTAAAATACATATCCCAATCTCCCTGTGGGGCCTGGAGATCTCCAACAAATCACCGTGTTCCTCAGCCACAGCACATCATTTCCCCTACAGAAAATTTCCCAGCTATTACAACTAATCTCCAGATGACCAGGATCAGTTCTCCTGGAGACAATGGCTGCTTTGGGCAGTGGACTCTATGGCATTATACCCTGCTGAAGTCCCTCCCCACCCCAAACCCTGCCCTCCCCAGACTCTACCCCTCAAATCTACAGCTATTTCCCAACCCAGAGTTGGCAACCGTGTAATAGGCTATGGAACCACTTTCCAGACCCTTGGAACCCAGAAAACATGGCATAGGAGGAAGTGCTTTTCTACCTTACCTGCCACTTCATAGCCCCAAATTA
>NW_015175991.1:238327-241178 GCF_001447785.1 Gekko japonicus | reverse complement strand
CCCAGCCCCTGGGAACCCAGAAAACAGGGCATAGGAGGAAGTGCTTTTCTACCTTCCCTGCCACTTCATAGCCCCAAATTAACATAAGCCAACCTCCAGGCAGCACCTGGAGATCTCCAGCTATTAAAAGGTAAAGGTAAAGGTTCCCTTGCTCAAAAGCCAGTCGAATCCGACTCTAGGGTTGTGGTGCTCATCTCCGTTTCAAAGCCGAAGAGCCAGCACTGTCCGAAGACATTTCCGTGGTCATGTGGCCAGCATGACTAAACACCAAGCAGCACGGAACGCTGTTACCTTGCCTCTGGCCCTCCCCTTAGTATTGCCAGCCTCCAGGCAGCACCTGGAGATCTCCAGCTATTAAAACTGATGTCCAGATAACCAAGATCAGTTCTCCTGGAGACAATGGCTGCTTTGGGCAGTGGATTCTATGGCATATACCTTGCTGAGGTCCCTCCCCACCCCAAACCCTCCCCTCCCCAGGCTCTACCCCTCAAATCTACAGGTATTTCCCAACCCAGAGTTGGTAACCCTGTAACTGGCTATGGAACTGCTTTCCAGACCCTTGGAACCCAGAAGACATGGGATAGGAGGAGGTGCTTTTCTACCTTAGCTGTCACTGCATAGCCCCAAATTAATGTAAGTCAGGGGTTGAGGGAACCATACCTGTTACCATGAGGCTGTCCTCCCATACTACCCACTTGGGGCAGCAAAATGACTTGAGACAGCCCTGCCTTATAGCTAAGCAGAAGGAAATAAACATGGATTGCCTCCCTCTATTTTCCCCTTCCCTCTGCTGCCCCACCAGCCACAGCCGGAACACTCACCCGGAGCTTCCTTCTAGAGCTCGTTGTATTTCTTCCCACAACGAGCCTTACTCCTAGTTAAAGATCATAAAAACCGTTGACTTACTGTCCTAAACTGCCAGATACAGTGAACTATAAGAAATAAGTTTGCTAGTAGCAAAAGTTTGCTAGAAAGCTAAAGCCCAAGAACTGGCTCTAATCTCTCTTCCATATTGATCTCGGCCCTCATTAACTCTTCAGACCTCCCCTATCACAATGCTACACTAACAGAAGCCAACAATGGTAGGCAGAACTCCCATGCAATTTTTAGAGATCGAACAGCCCTTACCAAGCAGGTCAATCAAACCCTCTGGATTCCCCAGTTCCTAGCTCTCCAAATCTCCCTTATCTTTCCATCTTATCCCTATAATCAGTGTGATTTTGACTCAGCCCTACTTTTCATTGTCTTTTTGTACCCACCATTGTTTCCTTGAGTTTCCATTTTTTTCAACCCACTACTTTGTCACACTCCCTTCAGTCCTCCTGATCTAAAAGCCATTTCTTCAAAGCCATCTTGCCCCCTTTTTTGGTCACCTTCCCTTTCCTTCATTAGTCATCTTATCTCTGGGATCAGTGTCTCTTATTTCTCTACTTCCTGGGAACCTCTTAGATCCTCAGCTGCCCTGTTTCTAGGGTTGTGCAGAACTACCTACTCCAATATGTAGGATTTTAAACTGACAGGTCTCTCATTCCCAACCTTTTGTTTCCTCAGTAGATGGAATGCTCATGAAGATTCCATGACCTCACACCAATCCCAGCTAGCATCAGAAGCTTCACTGCAACACGCACAATGCAATACAGATTGTCATCCTATGCTGTGCTTGTTTTCCACAAACTGAACAAATTAAGTAATTACTGGTCCAACAGCTGAGTTGTTCTTATGCTTCACTTGTGGCCTAGGCACTGACCCACGCCAGCAACACTTTTTTCCAGCTTCCCTGGTACTTCTTCACACCCCAAACTGTTAAGATATGCAAAAGCTTTATCCCTCACCAGAAACACTATGCAAATATTTAAAGCAGATTCAAATCACCATTTTTCACATGATGAAACCACCACTCAATGCATTTCTAACCCCCACATGCAACTCAAAGAGGATTCTTGTGTGATGTTCAGCCTTGTGAATATTCCTTCAAGAATCTCACCATGCCTTAACCAACCTTTGGACAAGCCACTCATGTCAGGCTGATGCTCTAGCATTAAGACTCTTAAGTATAGATGTAAAAACTTCCAGAGATTTTGAAGCCACAGAAAAAAGATTTTCATGGAAATCTTAAGGAACACTAGGAATAAGGCCCGTTGTGGAAATAAATACAATGAGATCTAGAAAGAGGCTCTGGGAGAGTGCTCTTGCTTTGGGCAAACAGTGTCAATTTGCTGTGGCGACCTCAGCAGGGTATAATGACAGAGTCCACTGTTTTCTCCAGAGGAACTGATCTCTGCTACCTGAAGAGCAGTTGTAATTTTGAGTGATCTCTAGCCCTCACCTGGAGAATTGGCAACAATTGTTACCCAGGACAAAATGGCTAGTCTGGAGGGTGGAGTCTATGGCATTCTACCTGTCTGAGGTCCCACCCCTCCGCAAACCCCACCCCACCCTCAAATCCCCAGGAATTTGCCAGCCTGGAGTTGGCAACCCCATCTCCTTCGCAGCTAACCATCAACCTACCATTATCTGCCCCTTTGACTTCAGCTGACTTCTGCCCTCCCTTCTGCAGAGCAGTTGTAATACTGAGTGCTCTCCAGCCCTCACCTGGAGATTGGCAAAAATGGTTCCTTGAGGCCCCACCCCTCCTCAAACCTCACCCTCTTCAGGCTCCATCCCTCAAATCTCCAGGAATTTCCCATCTGGAGTTGGCAACCCTATCAGGACTGGCCCCAATGTGTTTTCTCCCAAAGCCCAAAATAGGTGACAGGAGCCAGCTTAGTTGTCTACCAACAGGCACTTAGGGGAAAGTAGGGTTGCCAGCTCTACGGAGGGAAATACCTGGAGATTTGGGGGGTGGACCTTG
>NW_015175991.1:237980-238152 GCF_001447785.1 Gekko japonicus | reverse complement strand
AACTGATCTCTGTCATCTGGAGATCAACTGTAACAGGGGGACGTCAGCTACATAGCAGGGGGTTGAAGAGAATGGTTTGATGGCTGCTGGGCCAAGATTGGCAACAATAGTTCCCCAGGAGCAAATGGCTGGTTTGGAGGGTGGAGTCTATGGTACCCCTCAAATCTCCAGG
>NW_015175991.1:237040-237166 GCF_001447785.1 Gekko japonicus | reverse complement strand
CAGAGTGAGAAAATGCTAGAGGCTCTGGGTGGGTGCCCCATGGTAAATGCACCAAACAATTCCTAAAGATTTTCCAAAACACTACTCTGTCGATAAATCGTTTTCTACACTCACAGCGCCCCCTGC